>NC_041399.2:154118676-154418676 GCF_900747795.2 Erpetoichthys calabaricus
GCTTCTCCGCTGTTTTATAAACGAACGCCATATATGGCCTTTCTCCTTACTTCGCGGTTCTGTAGTGTTTTATTGTTCGTTTATTATGATTGTTATAGTTATTGTGTAGCTATTTGAGACTCACTTTTCTGTTCAGGTACCCATTTCCTTTATGACATCCGCGGATTCTCCACTATTTTTTGTTCATTTATTACGATTATAGTTATTTATTGATTCCCTTCTTTAGCTGACTGCCTGCTCATATAAGGCGCTCCGCTGTTTTTTTGTGAAGCAGCCTTTACACAGCTTCTCCGCTGTTTTATAAACAAACGCCATATAAGGCCATCCTTTTTCCTTGCTTCGCCAAGGAAGCAGCCTTTTTATTTAATCCACGGGTTCTCCACTGTTTTATTGTTCGATTATTACGACTGTTATAGTTCTCTTTGTATACCATGTTGTCAGTTCAGCACTCCGGTTGTAATATGACCAAGCTGTGCAAGCTTACTGTTGAGAATGCAATGTATAGTTGTACAGGAGAAAAGCAATCTTGCCTCAAATCAATGGCAACCTTTTGTAGGTCTATGAACTTAGTTTATGCGTCACTCGCTTGCTTCTTATTGTTTCACTGCCTTCTCAATTGTGTAATGAATGTTTTCTTCAGCGCTCTTTGGGGCTCTTCCTTGTTTTCTACATACTGTGTTCACAGTCAGTTCATGTGATTACGTGGGAGGCGTGATGACGCGATATGCAACTCCACCTCCCACAGCCATCGAGCTGCAGTCTATTACAGTATATGGACAAAAAAGAGGTTCCAGTTATGACCATTACGCGTAGAATTTCGAAATTAAACCTGCCTAACTTTTGTAAGTAAGCTGTAAGGAATGAGCCTGCCAAATTTCAGCCTTCCACCTACACGGGAAGTTGGAGAATTAGTGATGAGTGAGTCAGTCAGTGAGTGAGTGAGTCAGTGAGGGCTTTGCCTTTTATTAGTATAGATGCACCACCCAAGCGGTCATGTCAGCATCGTACCCTAACCCGATTTCTTTTTCTTCGGTTATACTCTTGAAAAAAAGCGCACTTTTTTGTTATACATGTACCTCTTGTGAAAGTGTTTATTTGATATTTGGACTTCAGTCTTCACACATTATACACTTCATGTCAAAATGTTGTCGTTAGTACTATAATATGAAAAAACTTTCTGTTTTAGGTATGTCTTCAACATTTCCTGCATTTCTCGCATTTCCTGTCGTCCTACATTTACCTAGATTGTTGAACACACAGAAAACACATGAAATGCATTTGTTCCAAATAACGATATATTATTAACCCTATACAAATCCAGGCACCTCACACCCAGATAAACAAGATGTGAGCTGTGAGAATGTTTTGCCCGTGTTGAGCTTCGGCGGTGGAGGGATGTAAGAGCAGACTGTTTGCTGCTTGTGCTGATCGACACATTTACAAAACAAAAGACACTGATGGAGAGGTGCGAAGGAATTTATGGTGGCCTAGGATTATGAGTTTTTTCAAAAACTTCAGGGATTATAGTGTTAAACAAGAATGACATGTGACCTGTTGCTTGGCATAGCATTTAAAAAAGACTAAAAATCACCATGATTTCAATGTTAAACAGCTGCAGAACCCTTTCTGAATTTAATGCATTTGCATTACTGGCCTGCTAGGTTTAAACACATTTAAAGTTATAATGTCAGATGTTTTAAAAAGATAACATAAATGAATACATCCAAACCTACTTGATTCAATTAGATTACACAAGATTCAACTTTATCACCATTGAACACAGTACAATTTTACCATGACAATGATATGCAGTTTCACATCTAACCAGAAGTGTAAATAACAGGAAAGTGTAAGTAATCAGATACATATAAATATAAATTTATATAATGAATATTATGAAAGCACTGAACACAAGGCAGGAAACAGATCACCAGTCCATCAAAGTCCCACTCACTCTCACACAGGGCATACTTACAGCTGCAAGTCTTTAGGAATGTTAGAGAAAAATCTGAATATCCAGAGAGAAATTTATCCATATTTTTAAAAATATATATATATATCATTAATTAAACAAAAAGAGAAGTTTTCTAGACGAAATAAAGGCTTACCTGAGTAAGAGAATGGGTGTGAAATGTGTCTGACTATGCCTTAATATATCGTTATCTATACATTCTCCACCCTTTTTTTTGTATTGTGCAATTTTTATTTACATTAGTTATCTTTATCTTTCAATATGCAACTCAATATTTAAAAATCATTAACTTTTACCCTGCATATTCCCAGTTTTTTAAAAGTAAACCAGAACATATTCCTTTTATCTGGTAAGATCACTGTTAAACTCTTATTCTACTATTACTGGTTCTGCCTGGAAAAGAAAATAAAGTGCAACAATTATATTAAATGTAACAAGAGTATGTACATATTTTAAATAAATATTAAAAAAAAATGTAATAGCATCTGTGTAGCTATGCTTTTTACCTGCATTTTTCTCAGAACAGTATCTGTTCCTTGAACAGCCCAAAACTGTAAATCTCAACAGAAGAGATTACTATGATATCATAAAGGAAAAAGAATATATTTTATATTTTTTTTACTTTTTTATATATTAATATGAATTCTGAAATATTGTATTTACAATTAACACTTACTGTTAGGTACCCATAAGGACTGGCTTTGTCCTTATATATTTTAAATTTATATTGACAACTATTAGTAACCCATAAGAATGAGATGTGGAAAAGAAGTGTACTGGTAACTGATTTTTAAGAATAAGTGTGATCTACAGAACTACTGTAACTACAGAAGGATAAAACTGATCAGCCACAGCATGAAGTTATGGGAAAGAGTAGTGGAAGCTAGGTTAAGAAGAAAGATGATGATTAGTGAGCAGCAGTATTGTTTCATAGTAAGAAAGAGCAATACAGATGCAATGTTTGCTCTGAGGGTGTTGATGGAGAAGTACAGTGAAGGACAGAAGGATTTGCACTGTGTCTGTGTGGACTTAGAGAAAGGATATGACAGGGTACCTAGAGGAGTGGTTGTACTGTAGGAAGAAGTCAGGAGTGGCAGAGAACTATGCAAGAGTGGTACAGGATATGTACGAGGGAAGTGTGACAGTGTTGAGGTTTGCAGTAGGAGTGATGGATGTGTTCAAGATAGAGGTGGGATTACATCAGAGATCAACTCTGAGCCCTTTCTTATTTGCAACGGTGATGGACAGGTTGACACTGGAGATTAGACAGGAGTCCCCAGAAACGATGATGTTTGTGAATGACATTGTGACCTGTAACAAGAGTAGTGAGCTGGTTGAATAGACTTCTGGAGAGGAGAGAAATGAAGATCAGTAGGACCAAGACAGAATACATGTTTGTGAATGAGAGGGAGATCAGTGGAAAGGTGAAATTGCAGGGAGTAGAGTTGGCAAAGGTGGATGAATTTAAACACTTGGGATGAAAAGTACAGAGTAACGGAGTATGGAAGAGACTGGAAGAAGAGAGTACAGGCAGTGTGGAGAGGGGTGGAGTGATTTGTGACAGGCGGATACCAACAAGAATGTAAGGAAAGGCCTTCAAGACAGTAGTGGGACCACCTACAGTATGTTATATGGGTTGGAGATGGTGGCACTGACTAAAAGACAGAAGACAGAGCTGGAGATGACAGAGTTAAAGATCTTAAGATTTGCATTGGGTGTCACGAGGTTGGACAGGATTAAGAATGAGTACATTAGAGGGTATGCTCAGGCTGGACGGTTTAGAGACAAAGCCTAAGAGGCGAGATTACATTGGTTTGGACATGTGCAAAGAAAAGATGCTGGGCCTATTGGTAGTAGGATGTTAATCTCAAGAAAGTCACATAAAGAGCTCAGATTGTCCAAGTAGTGTCTTAACAAATTTTTTTTGCAATTTGAAAGTATTTGTATTATGTGCGCAGTAATAATTGGAGAAATATATAGACAGTTGTTTTTGGTAATAAAACACTTCATAAAGACTATGGACTTTAAGCCCTGAGGTTGTGGATTTAAATCATGCAACTGACATTGTGTGGCCCAGAGCAAGTCACTTAACTTGCCTGTGCTCTCATTAGAAAAACAAAAGAAATGTAACCAATCGTATCTCAGATAAAAACACCATTTTTGTGGAGGACTGTTCACTGGAGTTATTTTCCATATTTCACCTTCATCTTCTGGTAAACCTTCTGGACCTTATTTTTGTATTGTGTCTGTGTATGATTAACGGTTTATTGTGCATCAGATTTTGCAGGCGGTTTTTCTAAATATTGTGGTCGCCAAGTGAAGAAGAGCCAACAAAAAACTGAATATTTTGGGATGCAAACATGTCCCTCACCATTTACTAACAAAGTCCAAAACAAATCAAATGATCGATGGCATTACAAAAATGATAAACAATGGTAAGTGTCACATAGTCAAGTGGCCTCTATTCATTTTGGCTGTGCCAATGGTCCTCTGACTTGGAGCTCATCACTTTAGGTTGTGTCCGTGATCAATGACACCTCCTTCTTTTTTTTTTTTAATTCTTTTATTAAATTTTATTGTAATCATTCCATACATATAGATCAATTTTAGGATTGAAAGCAAATCAAACCCCACCCCTGAGAAGGAGAGCATGGCCAAAGGAGTAATACTTAAGGCTTGAAAACATGCCTAAATTAGTTTAATCGGGCAAAAAAAGATAAATGGAGAAGGAAAAGAAAATTCTTCTTATTCTAAAATATTATTGATTAAATCCTGCCAGGTTTTGAAAAAATTTTGTACAGATCCCCTAACTGAGAATTTGATTTTTTCCAATTTCAAATGATATAAAACATCGGTTTCCCACTGACTTATTAGCGGAGAGTTAGGATTCTTCCAATTTAACAAAATCAGTCTGCGTGCCAAAAGTGTAGTGAATGCAATCACAGTTTGCTTGTCCTTATCGATTTCAAATCCATCTGGAAGAACACCAAACACAGCTATTCGTGGATTAGGAGGGATTGTGACATCAAGGCTGTCTGAAAGGCACTTCAAAATTTTGGTCCAAAATGAAGTTAATTTGGTGCAGGCCCAAAACATGTGACCCAGTGAGTCAGGAGCTTGGTTGCAGTGTTCGCAGGTTGGATCTTGCCCTGGAAACATTTTGGACAGTTTTAAGCTAGACAGATGAGCTCGATATATAATTTTAGTTGAATAATTGTATGCTTTGCGCATATGGAGCTCGAGTGAATTCTCTGCATTGCTACCTTCCACTCCTTTTCTGATATATTAATTAAGAGATCTTTTTCCCATTGTCCTCTTGGATCTTTAAAAGGAAGGGACTCTAATAAAATTTTATAAATTGCCGAAATGGTGTCTAAGTCCTCGAGGTTGAGCAGTATTTTTTCTAGCATGGTGGAGGGTACGAGATGAGGAAAATCGCGTAGGTTCTGTTTGACAAAGTTTCTAATTTGAAGATAGTGAAAGAAATGTGTAGCTGGAAGGTTAAATTTGGAATGTAATTGTTCAAAGGCTGCAAAGATGTTGTCTATATAAAAATCTCTGAGCAATTTAATTCCAAATCTTTTCCAGATATTAAAAACTGGATATGTTTGCGAGGGTTGAAAGAGGTGGTTCTCTTGCAGGGGTGCTACAGATAGAAGATTTTCCATCTTAAATTGCTTTCTAATTTGGTTCCATGTTCTGAGTGAGTGAAGCACAATTGGGTTATTAGTATATTTGCGATAACTTGCATTTATTGGAGCGCAGAGCAGGGAATTTAAAAATGTGCTGCAGGATTTTACTTCTATTGCAGACCAAGCCTGTGTATGTTCATCTATTTGTGTCCAGGTTTTTATAGCTTGTATGTTTGCTGCCCAGTAATAAAACTGAAAATTAGGTAGAGCCATGCCACATTCTGCCTGAGGTCTCTGTAGGGTCGCTCATCAGATACGTGAATGTTTTGAGTTCCAAATAAATGAGGTTATGGTTGAATCTAATTGCTTAAAAATGATTTATTGATATAAATTGGGATGGTCTAAAATAAAAAAAGAAGCTTACAAAGGATATTCATCTTAACAATGTTAATTCTTCCGGCTAGAGTGAGATGAAGGGTTGACCATCTATGCAAGTCTTGCTTAATTTTTTCCATACAGACGGCGAAATTTTGTTGATAAAGAGCTTTATGTTTACTTGTGATATTTACCCCTAGGTATTTAAACTGATCTGCTATGGTAAAAGGTAGGGTGTCCAATCTGATATTATATGCTTGTGAATTCACTGGAAAGAGTATACTTTTATTCAAATTAATTCTGACACCAGAAATCTTTTGAAAATCTGAAAGTGCTGTTAAAACTGCAGGCACAGTGTTTTCTGGGTCTGATATATATAAGACCACATCATCTGCATATAGAAAAATGTTCTGTTCCAGTCCTTCTCGGATAATCCCCTTTATCTGATAAGAATTTCGACAGTGGACTGCCAGTGGTTCAATGGCGATTGCAAACAGTAGTGGTGACAAAGGGCATCCTTGTCTGGTGCCACGTTCTAGTTTAAAGTAGTCTGAACAAATGTTGTTAATACAGACTGAGGCTTCTGGACTGGTATACAGTAGTTTGATCCATGCACAAATATTCAGGCCAAACCCAAATTTCTCCAATGTAGTGAAAAGGTAGTTCCATTCAATCATATCAAATGCTTTTTCTGCATCCAATGATAATAATATCTCTGGGGTGTTCGACTTTGCTTGTGAATATATTACATTAAACCGGCGTTGAAGATTGGAAGATAAATGTCAGCCTTTAATAAATCCAGTTTGATCCTGTGATATTACTGAAGGCAGCACTTTCTCCATCCTTCTAGCTATGATTTTTGAGAGTATATTAACATCATTATTCAGAAGTGAAATTGGTCTGTATGATGCACATTGTAAAAAGTCCTTATTTTGTTTAGGAAAGACAGTGATTAATGCTTGACGAAAAGTTTGAGGTAGAATTTGATTGTCTCTAGCTTCTGTAAATGTTGCCAATAAGAGGGGAGCTAGCTGAGTGGAGAATTTCTTATAAAATTCTATAGGGTAGCCATCAGGGCTTGCTGATTTCCCATCTTGAAGTGACTTTATAGCATCTAGTAATTCTGATAGGGTCAGAGGTTTATCCAGTTCCTCAGCACTAAAAGTATCTATTTGTGGTATCTGTAATGTATCCAGAAATGCATTAGATTGTGTGTTGTCTTCTTTAAACTCAGTAGAATATAAGGTTTTATAGTAGTCTCTAAATGTGTGCATTATATTTTTATGGTCAATGATTTCATCTCCATTAGTGTTGGTGATTGCATTGCGAACTTCTTGCTTGTGGATTTGCTGAGCTAAACGTTTATTAGCTTTCTGTCGGTGTTTGTAGTAATGATGTCTTGATTTCTAAATAAGTTGTTCAGTTTCTTTAGTTGTCAAGATGTTGAGTTCTGTAAGCAGAGCCTGCCTTTTCCTATGAAGAGCCTTACTTAGACACCTGGCTTGTTCTTCATCTATTCTAGTAATTTCGCTTCTTAGCCCTGACACTTTCTTGGTTTCTAATTTATTTCTGTGGGAAAGATATGAAATAATCTGTCCTCTTAAGAAGGCCTTTAGAGTTTCCCAGAGTGTTCCTGCAGAGACCTCTGAGGGTGTGTTTCTCTCTAATTTGTTTGGATATAAATTCTGTACAGTTCTTGTCTGTTAATAGTAGTGGGTTAAGGCACCATCTGCGAGGTGAGTGTGGGGGGCATAATGATTTTAGCTCCAAAACTAGAGGTGCATGATCGGAGATAACAATTGTGTCATATTTACAAGATTTAATCGTAGGCAAGAATTTATTATCTATAAAGAAATAATTGATTCTTGAGTAGCTATGATGCACTGGTGAGTAGAACGAATATGTTTTTGAGTTTGGTTTTAGAAAACTCCAGGGGTTTGATAAGTTGTGGTCGGTTACAAACCGTGTAATTGTCTTTGCAGTGTTAGATGTTGTCCCGCCTGTGGCAGGAGTCCTATCTAAGAATGGATTTAAAACACAATTAAAGTCCCCAGCCATTATAATTTTATGAGTGTTCACATTGAGAATGGATGCAAATAGATTTTGCATGAATTCCTTATCATCGACATTGGGTGCATAAACATTTATCAAAATCATTTTACAATTAAATAAGTTGCCCATGACCATCACATATCTCCCTTTAGGATCCGATACTACATCTAATGCCACAAATGAGACTGTTCTGTGTATGAGAATTCCCACACCTCTAGTTTTCTTTGTAAAGCTAGAATGGAACATTTGGCCAGTCCAATCTTTTTGTAGTCGGAACTGATCCTTGCTTAGTAAGTGGGTCTCCTGTAAAAATACTATTTTAGCATTTAAGTCTGTTAGGTGAGAGCATACTTTCTTTGTCTTTAATTCGTGATTCAGGCCTTTAACATTCCAGCTCACAAAATTAACTGTCCCATCATGGAGACATTGATTCTGAATTTTTAATGTCATTTTATAGTCTTAACTGGTAGTGAGGCAGTTTTAATCTTAATTTCCAATTTCCCCACAAGTTATTGCCATACAGCCTATTGTTGCGTTGATAGTTATAATTATAATGATTAAAAGGATAGATTAGATATAGCCTGCTCTCCTTCTCTCCCCCCCTTATCCCCCCACCCCCCCATTTTGCCTCCCCACATGAGGCTAGACCCCACTTCACAATGTCCCAGTCCTCTGACATACCAAGAGACAGAGCACATCCAAAACAAAACAAGCCCAACCAACCAATGCAACGGCATTTGAGAATTAAAAAGTAGAGATATCTATTGTAGCTAAAGCTTAAATTCTATCTGCCAAAGATATAATCATTAACAGTCTATAAGCTTAAAATATAATCTTCAGCAATTTTAAAATAATAAGATAATAAAATAATGAACCCTGGGAATGGTGTTGAAAAGTGGTCCAAGATAAGCAAAGTAAATCCTAATGTAATCATCTATATAATAAAAGCCCAGCGCAGTGTCCGTGTCCAGGTCCGGGCTCCTTTTGGCTGTATAGCCGCCCCGTAGAAAAGCCCCAGTCCTTCCCCTCTCATAATTCCTGCTTACCCCCCTCCATTCTTTCCCCTTTGCTTTTATTTTTCCTGTTCCCGAAAATCTTTTCAAAAGAAAAGTAAAGAAATAGACAGAGCGTCACATTAACATCTTCTCCCCTCTGCCCCTACAGCGTCCACCGCGCTTCTCGCGTTTTTATTTATACAAACACATTATATATAAAAACTATTTACAAAAAAAAAATGAATCCAATTTTCCAAAGAGAACTATTTACAATACACATAGACTTTATACAAAAAAAATCCTAATTATATATTCTCAACAAGTGAAAATTAAAGAAAAAAAAAAAAAATATATATAGCATACCTTTTCAAAACAAAAGTAAAGAAAATAGACAGAGCGTCACATTAACGTCTTCTCCCCTCTGCCTATTAAATAATAAATGAAATCGATTATAAATTATTGACACAAAGTAAATGAAATAAAAAAATCACGAAAGAAACAGAAACCACAACCTACCCTTACAGCGTCCACCGCGCTTCTGGCGTTAGAGCCAAAAACGTGGTGTATGCAGGTTATGAGGTGTGACGCTAATTAATGCCCGTACTACAACAGATTATATTATTGATATACTATTAACTATTTACAGGGATCAACTCTTTTGGGGAAGTTCATAACAAAAAAAAAAAAAAAAAATTATAAATAACATTTACACTTTGCTACATGTGCACTTGAGTATTTCGAGCCCCGCGTCTGAGTCGGATGGGTGTTTCAAGCCGCGATTTTCTATTTTCTCCATTCCAGCCCACTATGCCTTTCCGTCTTCAGCTACCCATGTGCACTTGTACGGAGGAGACCTTATCGAACAGTGGCGAAACGAAAGGCAACTGAACCTGCTCCTGCGAGAGAGGACACATTACAGCGTGATCACAAAGCAAACAGGCAAAGGCGTGCCAGTCGCTCGCAAGAAACGGACACTCAGCATTCACACAGATTAGCTCAACGACGCGTCTCTGCCGCACAACGAAAGGCAACTGAAACCCCTACAGAGAGAGAAGACAGATTACGCCGTGATCGCAAAAGAAAGAGGCAAAAGCGTGCCAATGAGACACCCGACGAGAGGTCCTTACGATTGCAAAACAACCGTAATAGACAAACTCCTACAGAGAGAGAAGACACATTACGCCGTGATCGCGAAAGAAAGAGGCAAAAGCGTGCCAATGATTCTGATTAGTCTACGTCCCACACTTCGTGAATCATGGGTTTTGTTTTGAAATTTTGTTTCCCATGCAAAAATCAAATGTGGTGCGATGAAGGACCCAGTTCACGACTGCCAGGCGCGTTTAAACAGGGAGTCCTTCAACTGTGGTCATCCAACGAGCAGCGTAGCGCACGCCAAGTTGCTAGTAGAAATAATAATAAACCAAGGGTATGATATTAAACAGTCTCCTTTATGAAAGTAAAAAAAAAAAAAAAACTACTTTAATTACATCCAAACACTCACGTCTATAACTTCCACACACTCATGTCTATAACTGTAATTAAAACATAAACTTATAGCGTCCAAGTAAAGAAAAAGATGTATGATTATAATACCATATATTTACAAGTGGATCAGACAGCAGGTGATAGCTCCTTGCCATGCCATGACAATATGTGGCTCATTATTGTCTTTCAAAAGAGTGTCAGGAACAGCTTCTTTAATTCCTTTTCAGCTTCCTCCTTGCTTGAAAATACATAAAATTGGCCATGAACTTCCACTTTCAGTTTGGTGGGATACAAGAGGCTGTATTTGATATTGGCTTTCCGTAACAGCTGTTTAATGTTGAAGAAGGCTGCCCATTTTGCAGCAGTTAAAGGTGAGAAGTCAGGGAAAATACGGAAGAGATTATTTTCAAATATAATCTCTTGCTTGTGTCTGAGAAGTGCCATCACATCAAGTTTACATCGTAGTCGCTCAAAGCGAACAATAAAAGACCTATGTTTAAAGGTATTTGAACTGCGTATACGAAAAGCTGCTGCTATCTTGGTATCTGGTTTAAAGTCATCTCCAATTATTTTAGAAAGTAATTCTACTGCAAATTTCACTGGGTTTGTACTTTCTCGTTTCTCAGGTAGACCTTCAATTCTAATATTATTCCTTCTGCACCCATCCTCCAGGGCTGCAAGGCTGTCTCCGAGTTTTTTGCATTCGAAATTCTCAGCTGTAGCTTTTTCATCGGTGTTAGATGCCAATTGTTCCGCTGTTTCAATTCGATCCGTGAATGCCTGCTTAACGTCATCCAGCTGATTGGTAATGTTATCCAGCTGACCGGCAAGTTTTTTCAGTTTGGATCTATTTTCTTCAATGTGTTCCTCTACTATACCTTTAAAGGTCAAATCAAAATGATTAAATAGATGCATTTCCCGGTCTTTGTTATCCTTCTTAAGCCCCTTAAGCTCCTTCTTAAGCTCATTTATGGCTGTGGAGGTGGCAGTCGCCAGTGATGCGATCATCTCTTTCAGTTCGGACAGGTCGCTTCAGCTTTTGTGCTCCGTGGGTGGAATTGCCGCTCCTATTACAGCCAATGCTTTGGGCTTGCGAGGAGTACATGACAGCACGTAATGCAGGGCCTTTTCTAGTTTTGATTGATCTTCTTCTGAAATCGGCGATCCATCGTGACCTGTATCACTTGCATCTTTGCTCCCATTTTCGCTCTCGACTGGAGACGTTGGGGTGAAGCGAGGTCCTAGGAAGTCTGTGCATTTGTCTGTCAGTTCCAGACCAGTCTCCAAGAGGCCGTACCTCGCACTTGGGCTTGGGCTTGATGTCTGTCTAGACTTTGATGTAGTTTTAAGTTTCTTTTCCTGTTCTTTCTGACCTCTGTTCTTGTTACTCATGTTTATATGGTGTAGTGGAATCTCCTCGGGTCGGGTAAATACAGGATATCTCTAAATAATAAGAAATACATGAGAAAATAAAGCCGCTGCTAATGGAGCTCTGCTTCAGACGTCCATCTCCTGTAACGGACGAGACCAACCTCGGAATGACACCTCCTTCTAAGCAGTTGTTCCTTTGAATCTCTGGGACAGGAATGGGCTGAACTCACTAGACAGTTTCTCTAGCCTGATAGCAGCAGAACCCCCTCCTCAGACACACACATTTGGCAATATCTATTTATTTGCTTTGATTTGTAAGTACATTTGGACTGGATGTGTATGTCAGACTGCAAAGGCTGGTGTCCTGTCATCCCTATTAAAAATAAATAAATTTCTATAAAATCAGTGTGACTCTTGGTGTCAAAAGGCCGATACAAACTAAATATGTACTGTCCAATGCATTTTAATGGTACAGTGAACAGAAAAATCACGGTGATGACTAAAATAGACAAATTTTACTGTGTTAAAAAAACCACAAGAAAAATATATGAAAGTTACAGTCCAAAACTAGGAAAATAGTTATTTTAGACATGATGTTGCAGGTTCGTAATTGTTGGGGAAAGCATTCTGCTTGTTTGTGTTTCTGATTGCGGCAATCCTGTGCAAGTAAGAGTTTCAGAGACATCTATTTCCAGCACATTTACCATGAAGATGAAGATGAGATCATATGACATTTAACTTTTTAACTCTAATACCTCCAGGTGCTCCGGCTTACTCCCACAGATATGAAGGTTATGTGGAATGGCAACTGCTGCTCTGTCCAGGTAATTGTTCCTGCCTTGTTCCTAATGCTAGTTGGGATAGGCCCCATCCCCCAGGAACCCTGATTAAGTGAGCTTAGAAAATGGTATGGCATGGAATTTATTATTTGTTTATTTACTTACTTACATATCTACCAATTTATATATTTATTTATTGAGCTTCTGTAAAAAGCCAAATTTCCCTTCAGGGATCAAATAAAGTTCTATCTATCTATCTATCTATCTATCTATCTATCTATCTATCTATCTATCTATCTATCTATCTATCTATCTATCTATCTATCTGTAAGAAGTTCCAATTTAATGATAAGATCTTTTCAAAATATTTTTGATTTATGAGAATATTGGAGGGCCTTTCTATCTATAAAGATCTAGGGTATGCATTATACTATGTATTCTGATTGGTGCAAACTGATGTATTTAAAGCTGTTTTATGGTATTTATCCTAGTTTTATAAATTAATGCTCTCCCATACTCACTCAGTCTTGTATAGTGAACTGAGCTGTTTATGTGCAGGGCTACCTCGGGCTTCCTGTAATGAAGGACATTCTTATTGAAGCCATTACAATGGTTATCTCAGTTTTTATTTTAAAGAACTTCTCCAACATAATAAATGGAGACAGTTTTTTAAAATGTTCTGTAGTGCAGCCTTCTTCAACAGTCTTTTCATTATTTGCATAGGACGATGGTTGGAGGTTGTCTGGCCTTTTATACCCTCAGGATATAAAGAGGGCAGAATCACTATTCCTCTTTCAGAATTTTCTAAGCTAAAAAGGATTTAGCCCTATGCGTGATCTCCTGTGTATTTTTCAAACCTTTTCCCAGTGTTTTCTATAATTTGGTCTCTGAAGGTCCAATGAAATGCTCACATTCAATACGTTTGACGTTTGTTTATGCAAACATTGGAGGAATCACTTTTTAAAACTGATTTATACAGTTTAGGACTTCAAGTGAAACAACACATTTACATAGCTTTCATATATCTAAATCTTATATTAACAGAGATGCCAATTAAAGATAGTTTATTAAATTAGGAATCAAGAAGAAAGATATTTAAACCACCATGCTGAACCTTCTGTCTCTTTGACACAGTACCCTTGAGTATACAGTGCATCCGGAAAGTATTCACAGCGCATCACTTTTTCCACATTTTGTTATGTTACAGCCTTATTCCAAAATGGATTAAATTCATTTTTTTTCCTCAGAATTCTACACACAACACCCCATAATGACAACGTGAAAAAAATGTACTTGAGGTTTTTGCAAATTTATTAAAAATAAAAAAATTGAGAAAGCACATGTACATAAGTATTCACAGCTCAAAATTGAGCTCAGGTGCATCCTGTTTCCCCTGATCATCCTTGAGATGTTTCTGCAGCTTAATTGGAGTCCACCTGTGGTAAATTCAGTTGACTGGACATGATTTGGAAAGGCACACACCTGTCTGTATAAGGTCCCACAGTTGACAGTTCATGTCAGAGCACAAACCAAGCATGAAGTCAAAGGAATTGTCTGTAGACCTCCGAGACAGGATTGTCTCAAGGCACAAATCTGGTGAAGGTTACAGAAAAATTTCTGCTGCTTTGAAGGTCCCAATGAGCACAGTGGCCTCCATCATCCGTAAGTGAAAGAAGTTCAAAACCACCAGGACTCTTCCTAGAGCAGACCGGCCATCTAAACTGAGAGATCGGGGGAGAAGGGCCTTAGTCAGGGAGGTGACCAAGAACCTGATGATCACTCTGTCAGAGCTCCAGAGGTCCTCTGTGGAGAGAGGAGAACCTTCCAGAAGGACAACCATCTCTGCAGCAATCCACCAATCAGGCCTGTATAGTAGAGTGGCCAGACGGAAGCCACTCCTTAGTAAAAGGCACATGGCAGCCCGCCTGGAGTTTGCCAAGAGGCATCTGAAGGACTCTCAGACCATGAGAAAGAAAATTCTCTGGTCTGATGAGACAAAGATTGAACTCATTGGTGTGAATGCCAGGTGTCACGTTTGGAGGAAACCTGGCACCATCCCTACAGTGAAGCATGGTGGTGGCAGCATCATGCTGTGGGGATGTTTTTCAGCGGCAGGAACTGGGAGACTAGTCAGGATAAAGGGAAAGATGATTGCAGCAATGTACAGAGACATCCTGGATGAAAACCTGCTCCAGAACGCTCTTGACCTCAGACTGGGGCGACGGTTCATCTTTCAGCAGGACAACGACCCTAAGCACACAGCCAAAATATCAAAGGAGTGGCTTCAGGACAACTCTGTGAATGTTCTTGAGTGGCCCAGCCAGAGCCCCACACTTAAATCCAATTGAACATCTCTGGAGAGATCTTAAAATGGCTGTGCACCAACGCTTCCCATCCAACCTGATGGAGCTTGAGAGGTGCTGCAAAGAGGAATGGGCGAAACTGGCCAAGGATAGGTGTGCCAAGCTTGTGGCATTATATTCAAAAAGACTTGAGGCTGTAATTGCTGCCAAAGGTGCATCGACAAAGTATTGAGCAAAGGCTGTGAATACTTATGTACATGTGATTTCTCAATTTTTTTATTTTTAATAAATTTGCAAAAATCTCAAGTAAACTTTTTTCACGTCATTATGGGGTGTTGTGTGTAGAATTCTGAGGAAAAAAATGAATTTAATCCATTTTGGAATAAGGCTGTAACATAACAAAATGTGGAAAAAGTGATGCACTGTGAATACTTTCCAGATGCACTGTATATACCTAAAAAATTATTCATCAGATGATTGTCAAAAATGTTACTTGGGCTCCTTTATACCCACAATATGCCTTTACTGTGACTGCTCTCTTATCATTAGCCAAGTCAGAGTTTTTCTTCAATTCAAAAAGCCAATTCCAAAGGAACTTGTGCTTCCTGTTTATTATTATTATTAATAATAATACATTTTATTTATATAAAATTTTTCTTTTTCTGAAGTATCTGTTTATTTAAGAATCTAAGTATCAAAGTATCTTTTGAGTCTGCATACTTGTTTTTTTTTTATGTTTCTGCTGCTGTATGCATCTGATTTTCCCCATAGGATAATTACAGTTTTTCTAATCTAAATTAATCCAAACTAATAAGAACACAATCATTAACTGAGACAAATAGACAAGCTTCATTTATAAAAATATCAAGTATTTTCATTTATGATTAAGCTAGTAATAGCACAATATAACTAACATGCCCTACTTTATGTAAAATCTCTAGTCAAGGTCTTTGAGGTTTTTGACAATTGCAAAGAAGACATTTTATTTTAATAAATCAGTCATTTACTCTTTGATCTGTAGTCTATAGTATCAGTAGAGTATTACAGCATTTAGTTAAGCTACAATAAATTACAGCTTATCTAAAGCACACATTAACAGGCTAAAACTAGGCAACCATTTTATTGCTCATTACATATGAAGACACTTTCTTATTGCTAGTAAAAGTTGCTTCAGCTGTTGTTGGGTACAATGGTTAAACAAGAATGACATGTGTCCTGTTGCTTGGCATAGCATTTAAAACAAGACTAAAAATCACCATGATTTCAACATTAAACAGCTGCATAACCCTTGTTGAATTTAAAGCATTTGCATTACTGGTCTGCTAGGTTTAAACACATTTAAAGTTGTAATGGCAGATGTTTTAAAAAGATAACATTAATTAATACATCCAAACCTGCTTGATTCAATTAGATTAGATAAGATTCAGTTTTGTCACCATTCAACACAGTACAATTTTACCATGACAATGAAATGCAGTTTCTCATGTAACCAGAAGTGTAAATAACAGGAAAGTGTAAGTAATCAGATACATATAAATATATATCATGAATATTATGAAAGCACTGAAAACAAGGCAGGAAACAGATTGCCAGTCCATCAAGGACCCACTCACTCTCACACAGGGCATACATAGAGTCGCAAGTCTTTTGGGACGTTAGAGAAAAATCTTAAACCCAGAGAGAAATTTATCCAGACTTAAGAAAAGCATGCACAGACATTAACCTGGCACTGGTTCAGACCAGTGAGCAGCGCTACCTGTATATTTTAAAAGTATTGTATATCTTTAAATAAACAAAAAGATAAGTTTTCTAGGTGAAATAAAGGCTTACCTTAGTAAGGGAATGTATCTGAAATATGTTTGCCTAAGCCTTAATATATCGTTATCTATAAACTCTCCACCCTTCCCGTTTGTATTACGTAATTTTTATTTACATTAGTTATCCTTCTCTTTCAATATGCAGCTCAATGTGTATAATACAGTGTGATAAAAGTGCTATATTGGCGCCGACCCTAACACAGACTGACACCAGAGGCACAGGCTAAATAAACAAAAAGTCTTTATTTTCTTCAGCCATGGGACACGTCTTCTCTGTGTCCCACTGGCCCTACACAGTCCCCAAACACAAATTCACCCAATACTTCCACTCTTTTTTCCTCCACTCCTCCCAGGGAAGCTTCGTCCTCCTCCTCCTGACTCTGGCGCCCTGAGTAGTGGCTGCAAGCTCCCTTTATACTCCACCCGGAAGTGCTTCAGGTGGTAATTAACCTCAATTAGCCTGCACTTCCGGGTGTGGCTGCGTTGCTGCCCATACGGGCTCAGGAAGCCTTGCAGCTCCCCCTGGCGGTGGCTATGGAGCCCAACCAGGATGAGATCCGATGTTCCATAATACAGGCCCCGATGCAACCCAGGGGAGCTGTCCCCAAGTGTTTCAAGGGACGTAGAGTGCATCCCATGGCTGCTCCCCCAGATCCAGTGTTGAAGGGACGTCCCGGCCGGGCATGGGTCCCGGCCATCCGCCACAACAGTTATGCAATACCTTTTTAAAAATCATTAACTTTTACATGTATAGTCCCTGCTTTTTAAATGTAAACCAGAACAGATTCCTTTTATCTGGTAAGATCATTGTTAAACTCTTATTCCACCTTTACTGCTTCTGCCCGGAAAAGAAAATAAAGTGCAAGAACTATATTAAATATAACAAGAGTGTATACATATTTTAAATAAATATAAAAAAATGCAATAGCATCTATTTAGCTATGCTTTTTACCTGAATTTTTCTCAGAACAGTATCTGTTCCTTCAACAACCCAAAACTGTAAATCTCAACGAAGAGATTACTATACCATAAAGGAAAAATAATATATTTTAATTAGTTTTTCTTTTTTCAATTTTATATATCAAAATGAATTTTGAAAAATTGTATTTACAATTAACACTTACTGTTAGGCACCCATAAGGAGTGGCTTTGTCTTTTTATATTTTAGCTTATATTAACAACTATTAATAACCCATAGGAATGAGAAGTGGAAAAGAAGTGTACTGGTAACCGATTTGTAAGAATAAATGTCATCTGCATTAACTACAGTAAAATTGATGAGACATAGCATGAAATTATGGGAAAGAGTAGTGGAAGCTAGGTTAATAAAGAAGATGATGATTAGTGAGCATCAGTATGGTTTCATGCTGAGAAACAGCAATGCAGATGCAATGTTTGCTCTGAGGGTGTTGACGGAGAAGTACAGAGAAGGACAGAAGGATCTGCATTGTGTGTTTGTGGACTTAGAAAAAGGATATGCCAGGGTGTCTAGAGAGAAGTGGTTGTACTGTAGAAAGAAGTCAGGAGTGGCAGAAAAGTATGCAAGAGTGGTACAGGATATGTACAAGGGAAGTGTGACAGTGGTGAGGTCTGCAGTAGGAGTGATGGATGCATTCAAGATAGAGGTGGGATTTCATCAGAGATCAGCTCTTAGCCCTTTCTTATTTGCAACGGTGATGGACAGGTTGACAGAGGAGATTATTCAGGAGTTCCTGGGAGCTATTATGTTTGTGGATGACATTGTGATCTATAATGAAACTAGGGAGCAGGTGGAGGAGACCATAGAGAGGAGAGGAATGAAGATCAGTAGGACTAAGACAGCATATATGTGTGTGAATGAGAGGGAGATCAGTGGAATGGTGAAATTGCAGGGAGTAGAGTTGGCAAAGGTGGATGAGTTTAAACACTTGGGATGAACAATACAAAGTACCTGAGTATGGACGAGAGGTGAAGAAAAGGGTACAGGCAGTGTGGAGGGGGATGGAATAGAGTGTCAGGAGTGATTTGTGACAGGTGAAAACCAACAAGAGCGTAAGGGAAGGTCTTCAAGACAGTAGTGAGACGACCAATGTTATATGGGTTGGAAATGGTGGTCCTGACTAAAAGATAGAAGACAGAGCTGGAGATGGCAGAGTTAAAGATGTTAAGATTTGCATTAGGTGTGATGAGGTTGGAAAGGATTAGAAATGAGTACATTAGAGGGTATGCTCAGGCTGGACGGTTTGGACACAAAGCCAGAGAGGCGAGTTTGCGTTGGTTTGGACATGTGCAGAGGAGAGATGCTGGGCCTATTGGGAGTAGGATGCTAATCTGAACAAAGTCAGACAATGAGCACAGATTGTCCAAGTAACATCTTAATATATTTTTTTGCAGTTTGAAAGTTTTTGCATTATGTGCTCAGTAAAAATTGGAGAAATGTATGGACAGTTGTTTTTGGTAATGAAACACTTCCTAAAGACTATGGTCTTTAAGCCCTGAGGTTGTGGATTTAAATCATGCGACTGCCATTATGTGGCTCTGAGCAAGTCATTTAACTTGCCTGTGCTCTCATTAGAAAAACAAAAGAAATGTAACCAAATGTATCTCAGATGTTGTAAGTCAGCTCAGATAAAGGCATCAGTTCAATAATAAGTAAACATTTGAAGACTAGAAAGAGGCCTCAAAAAATATGCTACAAATCAAATTCTCAATTTTCAATCATTTTACATCAGTTGCATCTCATGTCTCCTTTTTGCTTAAAGCTATTTATTTCTTCTAAGGAATTTTAGAACAAACATCTGTAAATCAAACCTTGATACCTAAGTGAAACATAAATGAGAATCTCTTTAAACTCTTATGAGTCATCAAATGTTAACCTTTGAGCAATAAAATTTTCTTATGGGAAATCAAAGAGGCATCAAACATAAATTAACATTTATAGAATAAAAAAACATTCAAACAGGCTTAGTTTTAGCCATTGCTGTTTCAGGCTGATACAAGGGGATTAACTCATAGCAGTGCTACCTGAAAGGGAGTTCACATCCCAGCATGCTGAGTGTTCACAATGCCATCTGATTGATTCAACTTTATGTTCAGGGGACACTGGGGAAACATCTGCAAATGCTGGTTTGACAGAGAAATAATCTTGGTTTTCCAAGCTGTAGCAGTTCTTTTTCCTGTCTATGGATCACAGCATTATTACACATTTGGATTATAGTTTCTTCTTAGATATTATGTGCAATTTCAATTACACTCTTCACCTGGCAGTTTCAGAGGTGACACACTACAGACACAGTTCTAACAAAGTCAAACAACTTTTGTCATAGGGCAAGAATCAGTGTACTGGGCTCTATCTTTGCATTCAAAAGGCATACATCACTCCTCAACATCAACTACAAAATAAACATCCTCTAAATCCATATCTATCTATCTATCTATCTATCTATCTATCTATCTATCTATCTATCTATCTATCTATCTATCTATCTATCTATCTATCTATCTATCTATCTATCAGAAGTTCCAATTTAATGATAGCATGTTTTCCAAAGATTTTTGATTTATCAAAATATTGTGGGCAGTGCTGCCAGATGGACGGTTTTCACACCAAATTTGGCATCTTTTCAAATACCATTGTGGGAAAATTTAGACGCTGGTGGGTTGCAGTTTTTGGGCTAGTTTTATTAGCCAAGTGAAAGTTTTTGGGCGATGTTTCACCCTCATCAAGGGCATCATATCGAACGGTTATTGTATGATGTTGTGTGAAAATAAATGTACAAACTTGTATTCTTTCAAAGATATGTTTGATTGAGTATACGCTAGTTATAGGTTACATCGAACACTGATAACAATTTCGCAGAACGTCTCGTTTAATCATTTTGTCATCATGTGTAAGTGGTTGAAATACGAGCAGTGTTACTGTGCAGAGTGGGAATAAGAAGCGGAATTTAAGGACTCGATCCAGAGAATTTCAGCAGACACTACAAAATCTTTCTGCAAGTATTGGCAATGTGAAATTCGCACTCATCTGTTTGATTTGAAGTCGCATTGCACAACTGAAAAGCACTGTCGCAACACAGCTCCTCTATGTAATGCTTGAAGTCTTTTAGACGTTGGATGTCAGCCCGCAAAGTCAGTTGATGTTGACAGCTCAGTCAAGATTGCTGAACTGCGGTTAGCTGTACACATCTCTTACCACTTGAGCATATTAACCATAGACTGGGTTGATCTGGGTGAATTAATCCGTGACATATCTGGAAAAGATCTGGGGCCTCATGTATAAATGGTGTGTACGCACAAAATGTTGCGTACTCCTGTTTCCATGCTCAAATTGCGATGTATAAAACCTAAACTTGGCGTAAAGCCACGCACATTTTCATGCTAGCTAAAACCCTGTTGTATGCAAGTTCTCTGTTCGGTTTTGCAAACTGGCGGCACCCAGCATCAAAGCAGTGCTTTTGTTCAAGTGTGGTTTCCCTTTCTTTTTTAGATCCACATCCCTGACACGGCTTTATTATATATACTGAAATTAACTGCATATTGTTTATTAGTTTAAGGCATCTGATTGTAATTAATCTGTATCAATATAATGGTCCACAGAATAGCCAAAGTATTCCAAATACCATAGCTGCTTTAGCGTTGTTACTCTCACTGCACCTTCTTCTTCTTCTTTCAGCTGTTCCCATTAGGGGTTGCCACAGCGAATCAACTTTTTCCTTATTACTCTCACTGCACCACTTGGAGTATTTATATCACTGTATCGGAGTGATATACAGCATCAAGCACACGCTGCCTCAGCCATGCTGCCTATTTGAACTGCTCCATACGAAAAATGCTTCAGAGCCTTTCCTGTACAGAAACAGTTTCATCCCAAGAACTGTAAACGCAATTAATCAGTCCATCAAGTGCTCCTTGTAGAACTGTTTGTACTTTTAAGTACAATTACCTCACTGTAAAATTGCGATACAGTTATAATATTGCACAACCTGAGCCACTTTATAAAGCGCGTATTTACAGTACATATGATGATGATGTCATTTTTAAGATGAAATGCAGCAAAATGTGTTTATTATATTATACAGATAAAACTTTAACTTCATTTAAATAATCTATATTGTTAATAATTAAACATGTGAGGACATGGTGTCGCACCGCTAGCAAGGAGCTGGCGCTCCGTTCGTGGATTGTTCCTGCCTCGTGCTGTATTCCTGCTGGGGAGGGTGCAACACTGGAAGGATAGATGGATAGAGTAATTAAACATGTACTACGAAGATATTTCAATGTTCCTTAAAAGTTTTGAAGAATCGGCGTTCTCAGCTTACAGATGGCTTAACGTCTATTACAGAGCTGATTATGTGGCGATTGGGTATTTGGAGAAAGAGAAGAAAGGACAGGAATTGGTTAGTACGTTTGAAAGAGACAGTACTGCTGCAATAAATTATTTCATCGAAGGTCGCACACGGCACAGCAAGCATTTTGCATGAGGCCTGAACAATCACTGCGCCACCGTGTTCCCATGTTTGATACATACTTTAATTCCTATCATCATGAAAATGATATGACGTATACATTTCAGTATTTTAATTATTCAGAGAGCTGTAATTTCACTAATTTAATGGATTCTGTGTCCTGTCGGAGGAAGGGAAAGCCCGTTTAAGAAGCACATAGTGATTCACACACATAGAGCACATAGAAGAATATATACAAAACAAACCATTTAATGTGCTACTTTAGTTATGATGGAATTTGAGAAACTAGTAAGTTAAATGATTTTAAGATGAGGTTTATGATGTTCTACTTTAATGACAAAATAAATTACGTTATTAAAGTGGAAATTTCGAGATTAAAGTTGACATTTCGAGCTTTTTTCCCACTGTGTCCCTATTTTTTTTCTTTTCTTTGTACCCTATTAAGCTTTCATATGACACTCAGATGGTGGGCTACGATTCGCCTTTTCATGGCAACTTTGATATCTGACAACTTCTTTTTTATTTTGGGCACTGTGCGACTTTGTGAACTTGAGCTTTTGAGTTTCTCTGACACTCTATATCACTCGATCAACTTCCTTTTGTTGTTTATACCACTGTTTAAACCAACAAATAGTATGCTTTTCCTTGCCTCGACTTGGTATTCGCTGAAATTCTTCTATTTCCCCCCGTGCTTTTGCCATTGTCTTTTCACAGAACGCTTAGCTTAAGGGCTATTTATATTGATTTGCATATTCAAAGAGGCGTAATTCTGGGAGGAGACGGGGTGGGACAGCAGGCGCGTGCACGTGCGTTACTTTTCACGCTGACCGGGATTTATGGAGCGGAAGAACGTGGAAATTGGCGAACGCACAGATTTATGTATCTGGATATTTTTGTGTGTTCACACATTTCCGCTTTTGTCCTTACGCCATATTTTAGTGTGAATTCTACACACGCCGTTATCCACGAGGCCCCTGGCTATTCATTGTAAAAAATGTACTGCCCTGATCAAACGTGTTCTTAGTCCATCAGTGCATGAAGACTAATTGGAGTATGTTAGAATATCACCATACTCACTTATCATCGACGAAAGCACTGATGTAACAACAGACAAGCAAGTTAGCGCTGTTGTGCGCTTTTAGAATTCTATCTTGAGGAAGATTGTAACATCTTTTCTAGGCTTGATTTCTTTGAAGTCGGGAACAGCTGATGCTATTTTCAAGGCTTTGAATGAATTTGTAGGTAACAAGAAACTGCTGTCTGCAGACTTCATCGGACTTGCCACAGACAGTTGCAACACTGTGAGTGACTGCCAGAATTCTGTTATAACAAAGTTCTGTGAGCTTGTCCCTAATGTAGTGCACATTAAATGCATATGTCATTCCATTCAGCTTGTCTGATCATATGCCCTCAAAGTGATGCCTGGTAATGTTGAGTAGATGGTGTCCGAAACATACCGTTGGTTCAGTCACAATACTGCACGTCAGCTAAAGTATAAAAAAAATCTATTCCTACATAAATGTCATAGACAATCTGCTGAAGATACTGAAACTGTCTGACACAAGATAGTTGTCTATTTCACCTTATGTCAAATGCATTCTTCATCAGTATGAGGAACTGAAGCTTCATTTTCAGCTGGCAAAAGATGAAGAGAGAAACTTCATAGCGGACATGTTGTTCCAAATGTTCAGTGCACCAGAAAACAAGTTGTAATTTGTGTTTCTGCTGCTTATTCTAAGCGAACTTTCCAGAGTAAACAGTCTATTTGAGCATGACTGCTTGATGAATCTCTATCGAAGCACTTTGGAGCAGGTTATGAGACCTACTACTGTTAAGATGTGGACAGCGTTGTTCGCTTTCGACATTAACAACGAAACCAATCACCTTCCTATTAGCACAGTTAATTTTGGCATTGAAATCCATGTTCTGTTAGCCGATATGAACTTGGAAAGGTCGCCAGTAGCGGAAGAAGTTAAGCATCAATACCACTCCTACTTCATGGAATTACTTTTTTTTTTGTTTTCAAAACATTTTATTGAATTAATTAAAATTAAAAAGTCAAATTTTATAAAACTAAGCTCAAATCAAATCAACCCCCACCCATGAGAAAGAGTGCTAGGCCAGCACAGTAAAACTTTAATAGTAGGAAAAACAAGTAAAAAAAAAAATTTTTTTTTAAATAATACAATAAAAAAAAGGGAAGAGAATTCGCTTTCTCAATTTAACTCCTTATTCTAAAATGTTACTGATTAGATCCTGCCAGGTTTTAAAAATGTTTTGCACAGATCCTCAAAGTGAGAATTATATTTTTTCCAATTTCAAATAATATATAACATCAGTTACCCAATGACTTAAAAGAGGTGAGTTAGGATTCTTCCAATTGAATAAGATAAGTCTACGTGCTAGTAGTGAAGTAAAGGCAATCATAGTTTATTTGTCCTTCTCCACTTTAAGCCCACCTGGAAGTAAATAAAACACAGCTAGTACTGGATTAGGAGGGATTGTGATGCCCAGGCTGTCTGAAAGGCATTTAAAGATTTTGGTCCAAAATTATATTAATTTGGTGCATGCCCAAAACATATCGCCCAATTAGGCTAGAACTTGATTGCAACATTAGCAGGTTGTATTTTGCCCTGGAGACACTTTGGACAATTTTAAATAAGACAGATGTGCTTCATAGATAATTTTAAGTTGAATAATTATATGCTTTACACATATGGAGCTTGAATGAATTCTGTGCATTGCCACCTTACACTCCTTTTTTGAAATATTGAGTGAGAGATCCTTTTCCCACTGTACTCTGGGAATTTTGAAAAGGAGGGATTTTAAAATGATTTTATATATTACAGAAATACTGTCCAAGTCCCCAAGATTGATCAATATTTCTTCCAGAATAAAAGCAGGTGGGATGTAAGGAAAATTGGGTAGGTTTTGTTTAGCAAAGTTTGGAGGTAGTGAAAGAAATGTGTTGCTGGAAAGTTAAACTTGGAGTGTTGTTCATAGGATGCAAAGACGTTGTTTATGTACAGATCTCTAAGTGATGTAATCACAAATATTTTCCAGACATTAAAAACTGCATATGTTTGAGAGGGGGGAAAAAGGTGGTTATTGTGCAGAGGTGCCACAGATAAAAGCTTCTCTATCTTGAAGTACTTCCTACATTGGTTCCATATTCTGAGTGAATGAAGCACAATTGGGTTGTTAGTGTATTGGTGATAACTTGTATTATTTGGGGTACAAAGCAAGGAATATAAAGAAATACACCAGGATTTTATTTCTATTGCGGACCAAGCCTGTGTATGTTCATCTATTTGTGTCAATGTCCAGGTTTTTATAGCTTGTATATTTGCCGTCCAGTAATAAAATTGAAAGTCTGGTAGAGTCATGCCACCTTCTGCCTTAAGCCTTTCTAGAGTCGCCCTTTAGATATGTGTATGTTTTGAATTCCAAATAAATGAGGTTATGATTGAATCTAACTTATTAAAAAATTATTTATTGATGTATAGTGGAATACTTTGAAATAGAAAAAGAAGGTTAGGAAGGATATTCATCTTGACAGTGTTATTTCTTACAGCTAAAGTGAGATGAAGGGTAGACCAGCAGGTCTTGCTTAAGTTTTCCATGCAGACAGCAACATTGTTGATAAAGAGCTTTATGTTTACTTGTGATCTTTACCCCTAGGTATTTAAACTGAACTGCAATGATAAAAGGGAGAGTGTCCAATCTAATATTGTGTGCTTGAGAGTTCACTGGAAAGAGCACACTTTTATTCAAATGTATTCTCAGAACAGAAATCTTTTGACATTCTGTTAGTGCTGTTAGGACGGCAGGCACAATAATTTGTGGATCTCATATATATATTGTGGAGACTGGCTCGGACACAGACAGGCAGACACGTTCTTGTCACCCAACACACGTTTATTTTCACTATTTACATTGTCCATATTGCGCTCACAAACCCCAAAGTCCTGGCCACACAACAATGCCTTCTCTCTCTTCAGGCCGCCTCCTTGCCGTCCTCCCGACATCATCTTCCTTCCTTCCGACTCTTGTCCTTGACTGGAGGGAGACGGCCCCTTTTATCCACACCCGGATGTGCTCCAGGTGCTCCCCGGCAATCTTCCACAGACACTCCCCAGTGTGGCGGAAGTGTCGGCTGTGTACCCGGAAGCACTCCGGGTGTCCCCTCTTCTCTTCCGCCCAGCACTTCCTGGTGTGGCGGAAGCACTGGGGTCTAGGGTCCCCAAGGCATCAGGGCACCCCCTGGCGGTGGCCATGGGCCCCTACAGGGTAGAGCTTCCAAGATCTGTACCCGTGGTCTTCAGTACAACCAGGGAGGACGCCCCCTCGTGTCCTGGAGGAGGCACAAGCCCTCCTCCTCTCCTCCTGGGCATCCCGGCCGGGCATGGATGCCCGCTGGGCACCACAGTGCTCCATCACCAGCGAAGACCCGTTGGTCCGAGCGACACACCCCGTTAGGGCGGCTCAACCCTGAAGTGGGTCCTACTCTCTGTCCAGGGTCCAATCTGGCACCCTGGAATTCCCTTCTTTGGCACCCCCTCCGAGATCTCCTCGCCCCGCTGTTCAGTGCCGCTCGTGCCTTCGCAGCTTCCGCCGGTTGAGAGGCTGCCCCATCGCCAGCGAAGTGTCGTCTGGCCAGACGGTCCATCTGATGAGGGACGGCTTCCCACGAAGCAGGCCCGGGCTCCATCCTGCAACAGACAGAAACACAGGGGCAGAGATGCTGCCTGGACACCCTTCTCGGGCATCCCTCTGTGCCACGCACTGGCAGCGCTCCCCCCTTTACCATGACCCCGGAACTTGCCTGTTCAGAACCTTCTCCGCGGGTTGCGTGTCCCTCTAGTTGACGGGACTGTCTGCATTTCTCTCCATTCCACTGGCTCTGGGGAGTGGCCCTTCACTGGACGTGCGCACCCAGCGGCACGTCCTTTCCTGTTGGAGGAATCAGCACTCAGCCCTCGATCCCTCCTTTCCCTCTTGGATGCCCTGACGGTTTGAGTCTGCACATGACAAACGCACAGCCCCGTTCCCGTCTGCGTCCATGCAGAGCGACGGGAGACTGCCGCGGGCTCGGGGCGTCGGGTGCTAGGACCCAGGGCACTCATCAGCCCCTGTCCGCCCTGCCCTCTCGCAGTTACTCCCCTCACCATGCGAGCAGCCTGCACCGCGACATCCGCTGTCGGAGACCTACCGACATGGTCTCGATCACTGAAATCACAGTCCCCATCGGTAGGATCTCCCTTTCTCTGTACGGGGGTGGTCTCACTTACCGTCCCCGTCACGTCCCTCCGGCTGAAGCCTCCAGCACCGCGCCGATCCGCCCACTGTCGCAGCGTCATCACTGACGTGGCCGCCTTCACCTCCAGCTCCTTCAATCCTGTACGGAGGATGCGTATCACCTGTAAAAGCAAAGAGGTGATAGCACAGAGAGTCAGTCGGCAGTTGCCCTACCTTTCTGTCAGGCATATCCGCCTGCTGCTCTCTGAGGGGCCTTCCCACAGGCCCCGTCGGGTCCTTCTTCAGCCCGTGATTGACACTCCTTGTGCCCGCCTCCATCCAATCATCGGCGGGCTTACCGGACACACCAGCCAATCCCGTGCCTGTCACGGGGAGGGACTTCCGGTCCGCGGCCATTTTGGCTCTGTTTCCTTTTCTCCTGGTGCGGCGACGTGCCTTCTTGGAATCCAGCAGCAGCAGGTGCTGCTGCTTATCAAGCTGCAGTGTCTCCTTTCTCGTGGCACTGCATGCTGCCACCTCGGCGCCGACGACAGCCTGAGGCACAGCATACCGCTGCCACTGACGCAGACCCAGGTAGTCCCTGCCTGCAACACAAAAGGTAAGCTTTCCCCTAAGGGGCCAATCGCCATTGGGCAGGGCACTCACCTCCTGAGACTCGCCTTCTTGTGGCGCCGTCCTCACCGCGCTGCCGAACCGGACGTCTTTGGCGACAGTGTGCCTGCTGGAGCCCGCTGCACTCCGGCAACGTCCTTGTTCTTCTCCCCGCACCAGGGGAACATGGCCATGTAATAGACCAGTGGCGGGCCGCGAGGTGAATCGCTCACGCGGGGTTGTAGGCACACCGCTCCCACGGCACGTGTGTGGGTGCACCTGCTGCGCCGAGCCGTCCACAATATATATAGTACCATATCATTTGCAAATAGTGAAATTTTCTGTTCAAGCCCTTCTCTGATAATTCCCTTTACCTCATAAGCATTTTAACAATGAACTACCAGTGGATCAATAGCGATTGCAAAAAGCAGTGCTGACAAGGGGCATCCTTGTCTAGTACAACATTCTAGTTTGAAGCAGTCTGAAATAACATTGTTAATACAAACTGAAGCTTCTGGACTGGTATACAGTAAGTAGTTAGATCTATGCAGAAATGTTCGGGCCAAAGCCAAATTTCTCCAATGTAGTGAAAACATAATTCCATTCAACCATATCAAATGCTTTTTTTTTTGCATCCACCAATAATAATATCTCTGTGGTGTTAGATTTTGTGGGTGAATATATTACATTAAACAGGCATTGAAGATTGGAAGCTAAGTGTCTCCCTTTAATAAATCCAGTTTGTTCTTGTGACATTACCAAAGGAAGCACTTTTCTCAATCCTTCTAGCTAGGAGAGTATCTTAACATCATTATTCAGAAGTGAGATTGGTCTATATAATGCACATTGTAATACGTCCTTATTTTGCTTAGGAAACACGGTAATTAATGCTTGGTGAAACATTTGAGGTAGAATTTTATTGTCTCTAGCTTTTGTAAATGTTGCTAATAAGATGGGAGCTAACTTTATTGATATATTTTTTAAATTCAACAGGGTAGCCATCAGGGCCTGCTGCTTTCCCACTCTAAATAAGTTTATAGCATCTAGTAATTCTGATAGTGCCAGAGGTGTATTCAATTCCTCTGCACTGAGAGTATGCAGTTGTGGTATCTTTAATGTAATAAAAAATGCATTAGGTTGTGTCTTGTCTTCTTTAAACTGAGTAGAGTATAATGACTTATAGTAGTCTCTAAATGTGTGCATTATTTTTTTTATGGTCAATGATTTTGTCTCTGTCTGTATTGCTGGGATTGCATTGTGAACTTCCTGCTTGTGGATTTGTTGAGGTAAGGCCTTATTAGCTTTCTGCTGTGTTTATAGTAATGATGTCTTGATTTAAAAATGATTTGCTCTGTTTCTTTAGTTTTCAAGAGGTTGACTTCTGTATGCAGAGCCTGTCTTTTCCTATAAAGCGCATCATTTGGACACCTGGCGTGTTCTTGATCTATTCTGGTAATTTCACTGATTAGCTCTGATACCTTCTTGGTTTCCAATTTATTTTTGTGGGAAACATATGAAATAATCTGTCCTCTTCAGAAAGCCTTCAGAGTTTCCCAGAGTATTCCTACAGAGACCACTGAGGATGTATTGGTCTCTAATTTCCAATTTTTCCAGGAGTTATTGCCATGAAACCTATTGTTATGTTGGCACTTACAATTATAAGGATTAAAAGGACAGATTAGAAATAGCTTACTCTCTTTCTCTCCTCTCTTAATTTTTTTCTGCTTCCTCCAGAGAAGCAAAAATGTAAAGCTTGCCTTGAATGTCCATTTTCAGTTTGGCAGGATACAAGAGGCTGTATCTGATCTTGGCTTTCCATAAGAGTCATTTAATGTTGTAAAATATGGCAGGTTTAGCAACTGTTGAGGGTGAGAAATCAGGTAAAATACGAATGTGGTTATTTTCAAATATAATCTCTTTTTTCTATCTGAGACGTAACATTATATGTAATTTAAATTGTAATTTTTCAAAACGCACCATGAGAGTCCTAGGTTTTGAGGTATTCGATCCATGTATGCATTAAGCTGCTGCTATCTCGGTGTCTACAATTATTTCAGAGAATAGTCCAGCTATGAATTTCACTGGGTTTAGGCTTTCATGATTCTCAGGGAGACCTTCGATTCTAATATTATTCCTTCTGCATCCATCTTCCAGTGCAGCCAGTCTGTCTCTAAGCACTTTGCATTCGAAATTTGCAGCCGTTGCTTTTCCGTCAGCAGTAGATGCCAGTTGTTCAGCTATTTTGATACGAGTCATGAATGTTTACTTAACGTCTTCAAACTGAGCACTAAGTGTTCTAAGTTTATTCTCAAACTTAGATGCATTTTCCTGTATTTTTTCCACAATGTTTTCTAGTATACCTTTAAAGGTTGCCTCAAAGTGATTACTTAAATGTTTTTCCTGGTCTTTAATATCTTAAAGCAACTTCTCATTCATTAATGTCTTTTTTCTTTATATCATTTATATCCTTTGTAAAAAGGCGCTATATAGGCACCTGACCCGACACAGACTCACACCAGAGGCACTTGTAAAACACAAGAACTTTTATTTTTCTTCACCTGTGGGGCACATTTTCCCTGTGACCCCCACAGGCACAACACAGTCCCCAGTACACAAATAAACACACAAGCACACTCTTTCTTCTTCTTCTTCTTCCACCACCACTCCTCCTCCAAGCTTTGTCCTCCTCCTTCTGACTCTGGCCATTGAGTGGTGGTTGCTGGGCCCTTTTATAGTCCACCTGGAAGTGCTCCAGGTGGTTGATTGCCAAGTTCTGGCTGCAATTCCGGGTGTGGCAAATACGCAGCCCATACGGGCTCAGGAGTCCCAGCTGCAGCACCCTCTGGCGGCACCTGCGGGTCCCAACAGAGCTGCACCCAACTCCAATTCCTGTGGAGCCCTGCGGGAAACCGAGGCACCGCTCCAACCCAGGGGGGCGGCCATCTAGCGTCAAGGGGGAGGTATTGCACAGTCCATGGCTGCTCCCCCTGAACATATGATGAAGGGATGTCCCAGCCGGGCATGGACCCCGGCCATCCACCACACCTTCTTTATATTATTTTTGAGCTACTTTATATCTATCCCCGAGAGCGGTGATCATTACCTTCAGCTTGGACAGATCGTTTTGGTCTTTGTGCTCCACAGGTGAAGTGGCAAGCCCAGTTGGAGTTGATGTTGCTGGCTCGCAAGGAGTAGTTGACAAGACGGAAGGAAAGGTAATTTTCAGTTTCAATGAATCTTCTTGAATCGCCGGGTTCTCCTGGCCTGACTCGCTTGCAGATTCGCTCCCACTTTCACTTTCAGCTAGAGACGATGCAGCAGAGTCAGGTCCCGGGAAACCTGTGCTTTCGCCTATCTGTTCCAGGTCAGTCTCTGGCAGGCCGTACCTTGAGTTTGAAGTTGATGCCTGTTTAGGCATGGATCAATCTTTAGCTGTCTTTTCCATTTCTTTGCGAGCCTTTTTTCTGCCAGTCATGATTATATATGCTTTCATGTACTGTAATTGAACCCCCTCGGGTTGAGTAAATACAGGATACCTCATAATGATAAACAAATAGAAAGAAAAAAACATCACTGCAAACGGATTTCCGCTTCAAACGTCCATCTCCCATAACAGACAAGACCAAACCACCTCATGGAATTACTGAAGGAGATGCAGCAAAGAGTTCAGACAAACATTACGCAGTTGGAATTGTTAGCTGATCTCAGTCCATCTGTTGTTCTTGGAAAGAAAAAACAACCTTGTCTCAGCTCTCATTCTTGCCATTATATCATGGCATACGCAATTTGGGAAGCACTTGAGTGGAATAAACAGCGTTATTTCCTGGCCTAATACGGATGATTTGGATGTCAAGCAATTCTGGATAGATGTTGTCAATCATACAGACACAGCTTTTAACTTTGATTAATCTGAAAGAGGCCAGTTTGACCTGTCACTCCTATCTCTTTTGTTTAGCAACGCTGCTGTGAAGAGAACGTTTTCTGTCAGATGAATTTTAAGAAAACAAAACTCCGGAACAGAATGCAGCAAGAACTGCAGTATATGAAGCAATACTGAACATTCATGCATTCATGTCCAGACACAATTTCTGTTGCACTGGCTTGGTGCCATCAGCATCAATACTGTCATTCTTTACATCCGACATCTGGGGAAGCAGCATAAAGAAGAGGGATGCCTCACGCCTGGACAAACTGGTGAGGAAGGCAGGCTCTATTGTAGGCACGAAGCTGGACAGTTTGACATCTGTGGCAGAGCGACGGGCACTGAGCAGGCTCCTGTCAATAACGGAGAATCCACTGCATCCACTAAACAGTATCATCTCCAGACAGAGGAGCAGCTTCAGCGACAGACTGCTGTCAATGTCCTGCACCACTGACAGACTGAGGAGATCACTACACTATGCGACTCTTCAATTCCACCCAGGGGGGTAAATGCTAAAATTATACAAAGTTATTGTCTGTCTGTATACCTGCATTGTTATCGGCATTGTTATCACTCTTTAATTTAATATTGTTCTTTATCAGTATGCTGCTGCTGGAGTATGTGAATTTCCCCTTGGGATTAATAAAGTATCTATCTATCTATCTATCTATCTATCTATCTATCTATCTATCTATCTATCTATCTATCTATCTATCTATCTATCTATCTATCTATCTATCTATCTATCTACGCTTCATCTATCGTAGACAATGACAGTGATGACCTCGATACTTTAAATTTCTCCCAGTTGACAGTATTCTAAAACGTATATCCTTTTCTACTATGCCATTAAAGTATTTCTTGTTAGCAGCTAACATTGTCGTATAGTCAGATACAAAATGGTCTCTTGCATCTTGAATACCACAAACAATTCATTTTATTGTCTTTCTGTTTGTTCTGCATATACTACATTTATTTGTTTATACTTTCCTTTTAACTTTATTCTTATTTTCTGGCATTTGCATTAGCTCATACACTGTTCATGCATGTCGCTATGTCATGTTGTGTCTGTGACTGATATTATAGTTAAGGAAACAAATTTATGCAGTTTGCATGTAGAATATAGAATGTTTCCATAATGATCTTCAAATACAAAACCCTGCAGTAGTGGAAAAATGATGAGTTTTGATTATATTTCTGTTATATTGTTCAATTTGTTAAGTTTTATTGGGCTAGTTTTGGTACTTTTAAGCTAACATTTGGCATTAATTTGGCGAGAAAAATGCAGACCCTCTGGCAACCCTGCTCCACAGTATCAGAAGAGTATTACAGAATTGCAGCTTATCTACAGCACACATCAACAGGCTAAAACTAGGCAGCTGTTTTATTGCTCATTGCATATGAAGACACTTCATTATTGCTAGTAAAAGTTGCTTCAGCTGTTGTTAGGTACAATGATTAAACAAAAATGACATGTGACCTGTTGCTTGGCATAGCATTTTAAAAAATACTAAAAATCACCATGATTTCAACATTAAACAGCTGTGCAGAACCCTTGTTGAATTTAATTCATTTGCATTATTGGCTTGCTAGGTTTAAACACATTTAAAGTTGTAATGTCAGATGTTTTTAAAAGGTAATATAAATGAATACTTCCAAACCTACTTAATTCAATTAGATTAGATTAGATTCAACTTTATTACCTTTGAACACAGTACAGTTTCACAATGAAATACATTTTCTCATCTAACTAGAAGTATAAATAGTAGGAAAGTGTAAGTAATCAGATAAATATAAATTTAAATTTATATCATGCATATTATGAAAGCACTGAAAACAAGGCAGGAAGCAAATCACCAGTTCATCAAGGACCCACTCACTCTCACACAGGGCATACTTAGAGTCACAAGTTTTTTGGGATGTTAGAGAAAAATCTGAGTATCCAGAGAGAAATTTATCCAGACTTGAGAAAAACATGCACAGACAATGACCTGGCAATGGACCTGTGAGCAGTGCTATACTTTAAAAATATATCTTGAATTAAACAAAAAGAGAAGTTTTCTAGATGAAATAAAGGTTTACCTTAGTAAGGGAATGGATCTGAAATATGTCCGACTAAGCCTTAATATATCGTTATCTATAAACTCTACACCCTTCTTGTTTGTATTGTGTAATTTTTATATTGGAATATAAGGATAACTTATGTAGATAAAGTGCAAGGACAATATTAAATATAACAAGAGTGTGTACATAGTTTAAATAAATATTAAAAAAACAGAAAGCTATGCTTTTTACCTAAATTTTTCTCAGAATAGTACCTGTTCCTTCAACAGGCCAAAACTGTATATCTCAACAGAAGAGATTACTATGATATCATAAAGGAAAAAATATATATTTTATTTTTTTTTTTCAATTTGACATATCAAAATGATTTTTGAAAAATTGCATTTACAATTAATACTTACTGTTAGGCACCCATATGGACTGGCTTTGACTTTTTATATTTTAGCTTATATTAACAACGATTAATAACCCATAGGAATGAGAATGTTTGCTGATGACATTGTGATCTTTAGCAAGAGTAGGGATCAGGTTGAGGAGACCCTGGAGAGTTGGAGGTTTGCTCTAGAAAGAAATGAAGGTCAATAAGAATAAGACAGAATACATGTGTGTGAATGAGAGGGAGGTTAGAGGAATGGTGATGATGTAGAGAGTAGAGTTGGTGAAGGTGGATGAGTTTAAATTCTTGGGACCAACAATTCAGGGTTGTGGAAGAGTTGTGGAAGAGAGGTGAAAAAGAGAGTGCAGGCAGGGTGGAATGGGTGGAGAAGAGTGTCAGGAGTGATTTGTGACAGACGGGTATCAGCAAGAGTGAAAGGGAAGGTCTACAAGACAGTAGTGAGACCAGCTATGTTATATGGGTTAGAGACGGTGGCACTGACCAGAAAGCAGGAGACAGAGCTGGAGGTGGCAGAGTTAAAGATGGTAAGATTTGCACTGGGTGTGACAACGATGGATAGGATTAGAAATGAGTACATTAGAGGGTCAGTTCAGGTTGGACAGTTGGGAGTCAAAGAGGTGAGATTGCGTTGGTTTGGACATGTACAGAGGAGAGGTGCTGGGTATATCGGGAAAAAGATGTTAACAATTGAGCTGCCAGGAAAGATGAAAAGAGGAAGGCCTAAGAGGAGGTTTATGGATGTGGTGAGAGAGGACATGCAGGTGATGGGTGTAACAGAACAAGATGCAGAGGACAGAAAGATATGGAAGAAGATGACCCACTGTGGCAGCCGAAAGAAGAAGATATCCTTTGACAACATCAGTTACATATGTTTTATGGCATAAGCATTTTTCATATTCACAATATTATTTGAAACATATTTTAGTCGATGTTATAATGTTAGTAAAAGTGGAAACAATCCAAAATTGGGTATTTCCTACACATTGTTTGCTCTTAACCATTATTTTTTTCTCTCTTCCAATTCCTTCAAAATAGCCAGGAACTTATATTTAGAAAGTTAGAAAGATGCCTTTTAATTATCCGGAAGAGAAAAAGAACATTGTGAATCCTCCTTCACATAAACATACTTCACATAAATTAATTTTTCAAATATCATATGTTTCTTTTCTCTTAAACAGCTTTATTTCATTTTAAACCTTCATGTGGTGATTCATTTTTTCTGTTATGATATTATAATAGTTATGAAGTTTGAATTTTATATATTTTAAAGTAATTAAACATATTTAGCAAAATGTAACCTAGGGCATCTGAGACAGGGTGCAGGCAGAATACCTTAGGCTGTCAGGCCAGGAAACCATGTTTTATTTACTGAATGAGAACGGAAGCTGCCTTCAGCTTCTGTGCTGATAAAGAAAGGAGCTGAAAATGGCAAAGCTCACACACAATGCTGGAAATTAATGATCTGTCTATAGAACAAATGTATGTGTTTTGTTAACCATGCTTACTTATAATTTAATATGCTTAATTTTGCCCTGTGATCGGCTTGCAACTGGAAACATACAATGATGATAAGACACTTTGTATGATGTTTGTAATTTAATTTTGTGACTTATATAAAAAGACCTGAAGTAACAGAAAAGGGTGTGCATCTTGTTATGGTATGATGTGTGCATCTAGTGAAAGCATCCTGTAATAGGAGTGCTCCTTCTTCAAAGAGAATAAATGGTTCTTAATTTAAACTTTCTTCTGCCTGCTTTCTCTTAGAGGTTTTGGGTCACCCAGAGAGTGATGGTCATTACAACCACATTCATCTCTCAAAAACTGCCACATGTGGGTTCAGCACCATCAAGTTAACAAGCCCTCCTCCTCTCCTTCTGGGCGTCCCGGCCGGGCATGGATGCCCACTGGGCACCACAGTGCTCCATCGCCAGTGAAGACCCATTGGTCCGAGCGACACACCCCGTTAGGGTGGCTCAACCCTGAAGTGGGTCCTACTCTCTGTCCAGGGTCCAATCTGGCACCCTGGAACTCCCTTCTTCGGCACCCCCTCCAAGATCTCCTCGCCCCGCTGTTCAGTGCCGCTCGTGCCTTCGCAGCTTCCGCCGGCTTCCCACGAAGCAGGCCCGGGCTCCATCCTGCAACAGACAGAAACACAGGGGCAGAGACGCTGCCTGGACACCCTTCTCGGGCATCCCTCTGTGCCACGCACTGGCAGCGCTCCCCCCCTTTACCAGGACCCCGGAACTTGCCTGTTCAGAACCTTCTCCGCGGGTTGCGTGTCCCTCTAGTTGACGGGACTGTCTGCTTTTCTTTCCATTCCACTGGCTCTGGGGAGTGGCCCTTCACTGGATGTGCGCACCCAGCAGCACGTCCTTTCCTGTTGGAGGAATCAGCACTCAGCCCTCGATCCCTCCTTTCCCTCTTGGATGCCCTGACGGTTTGAATCTGCGCATGACAAACGCGCAGCCCCGTTCCCGTCTGCGTCCATGCAGAGCGACGGGAGACTGCCGCGGGCTCGGGGCGTCGGGCGCTAGGACCCAGGGCACTCATCAGCCCCTGTCCGCCCTGCCCTCTCGCAGTTACTCCCCTCACCATGCGAGCAGCCTGCACCGCGACATCCGCTGTCGGAGACCTACCGACATGGTCCCGATCACTGAAATCACGGTCCCCATCGGTAGGATCTCCCTTTCTCTGTACGGGGGTGGTCTCACTTACCGTCCCCGCCACGTCCCTCCGGCTGAAGCCTCCAGCACCGCGCCGATCCGCCCACTGTCACAGCGTCATTACTGACATGGCCGCCTTCACCTCCAGCTCCTTCAATCCGGTACGGAGGACGCGTATCACCTGTAAAAGCAAAGAGGTGATAGCACAGAGAGTCAGTCGGCAGTTGCCCTACCTTTCTGTCAGGCATATCCGCCGGCTGCTCTCTGAGGGGCCTTCCCACAGGCCCCGTCGGGTCCTTCTTCAGCCCGGCATTGACACTCCTTGTGCCCGCCTCCATCCAATCATCGGCGGGCTTACCGGACACACCGGCCAATCCCGTGCCTGTCACGGGGAGGGACTTCCGGTCCGCGGCCATTTTGGCTCTGTTTCCTTTTCTCCTGGTGCGGCGACGTGCCTTCTTGGAATCCAGCAGCAGCAGGTGCTACTGCTTATCAAGCTGCAGTGTCTCCTTTCTCGTGGCACTGCATGCTGCCACCTCGGCGCCGACGACAGCCTGAGGCACAGCATACCGCTGCCACTGACGCAGACCCAGGTAGTCCCTGCCTGCAACACAAAAGGTAAGCTTGCCCCTACGGGGCCAATCGCCATTGGGCAGGGCACTCACCTCCTGGGACTCGCCTTCTTGTGGCGCCGTCCTCACCGCGCTGCCGAACCGGACGTCTTTGGCGACAGTGTGCCTGCTGGAGCCCGCTGCACTCCGGCAACGTCCTTGTTCTTCTCCCCGCACCAGGGGAACATGGCCATGTAATAGACCAGTGGCGGGCCGCGAGGTGAATCGCTCACGCGGGGTTGTAGGCACACCGCTCCCGCGGCACGTGTGTGGGCGCACCTGCTGCGCAGAGCCGTCCACAATATATATAGTACCATATCATTTGCAAATAGTGAAATTTTCTGTTCAAGCCCTTCTCTGATAATTCCCTTTACCTCATAAGCATTTCAACAATGAACTACCAGTGGATCAATAGCGATTGCAAAAAGCAGTGCTGACAAGGGGCATCCTTGTCTAGTACAACATTCTAGTTTGAAGCAGTCTGAAATAACATTGTTAATACAAACTGAAGCTTCTGGACTGGTATACAGTAAGTAGTTAGATCTATGCAGAAATGTTCGGGCCGAAGCCAAATTTCTCCAATGTAGTGAAAACGTAGTTCCATTCAACCATATCAAATGCTTTTTTTTTGCATCCACCAATAATAATATCTCTGTGGTGTTAGATTTTGTGGGTGAATATATTACATTAAACAGGCATTGAAGTTTGGAAGCTAAGTGTCTCCCTTTAATAAATCCAGTTTGTTCTTGTGACATTACCAAAGGAAGCACTTTTCTCAATCCTTCTAGCTAGGAGAGTATCTTAACATCATTATTCAGAAGTGAGATTGGTCTATATGATGCACATTGTAATAAGTCCTTATTTTGCTTAGGAAACATGGTAATTAATGCTTGGTGAAACATTTGAGGTAGAATTTTATTGTCTCTAGCTTTTGTAAATGTTGCTAATAAGATGGGAGCTAACTTTATTGATATATTTTTTAAATTCAACAGGGTAGCCATCAGGGCCTGCTGCTTTCCCACTCTAAATAAGTTTATAGCATCTAGTAATTCTGATAGTGCCAGAGGTGTATCCAATTCCTCTGCACTGAGAGTATGCAGTTGTGGTATCTTTAATGTAATAAAAAAATGCATTAGGTTGTGTCTTGTCTTCTTTAAACTGAGTAGAGTATAATGACTTATAGTAGTCTCTAAATGTGTGCATTATTTTTTTTATGGTCAATGATTTTGTCTCCGTCTGTATTGCTGGGATTGCATTGTGAACTTCCTGCTTGTGGATTTGTTGAGGTAAGGCCTTATTAGCTTTCTGCTGTGTTTATAGTAATGATGTCTTGATTTAAAAATGATTTGCTCTGTTTCTTTAGTTTTCAAGAGGTTGACTTCTGTATGCAGAGCCTGTCTTTTCCTATAAAGCGCATCATTTGGACACCTGGCGTGTTCTTGATCTATTCTGGTAATTTCACTGATTAGCTCTGATACCTTCTTGGTTTCCAATTTATTTTTGTGGGAAACATATGAAATAATCTGTCCTCTTCAGAAAGCCTTCAGAGTTTCCCAGAGTATTCCTACAGAGACCACTGAGGATGTATTGGTCTCTAATTTCCAATTTTTCCAGGAGTTATTGCCATGAAAACCTATTGTTATGTTGGCACTTACAATTATAAGGATTAAAAGGACAGATTAGAAATAGCTTACTCTCTTTCTCTCCTCTCTTAATTTTTTTCTGCTTCCTCCAGAGAAGCAAAAATGTAAAGCTTGCCTTGAATGTCCATTTTCAGTTTGGCAGGATACAAGAGGCTGTATCTGATCTTGGCTTTCCATAAGAGTCATTTAATGTTGTAAATTATGGCAGGTTTAGCAACTGTTGAGGGTGAGAAATCAGGTAAAATACGAATGTGGTTATTTTCAAATATAATCTCTTTTTTCTATCTGAGACGTAACATTATATGTAATTTAAATTGTAATTTTTCAAAACGCACCATGAGAGTCCTAGGTTTTGAGGTATTCGATCCATGTATGCATTAAGCTGCTGCTATCTCAGTGTCTACAATTATTTCAGAGAATAGTCCAGCTATGAATTTCACTGGGTTTAGGCTTTCATGATTCTCAGGGAGACCTTCGATTCTAATATTATTCCTTCTGCATCCATCTTCCAGTGCAGCCAGTCTGTCTCTAAGCACTTTGCATTCGAAATTTGCAGCCGTTGCTTTTCCGTCAGCAGTAGATGCCAGTTGTTCAGCTATTTTGATACGAGTCATGAATGTTTACTTAACGTCTTCAAACTGAGCACTAAGTGTTCTAAGTTTATTCTCAAACTTAGATGCATTTTCCTGTATTTTTTCCACAATTTTTTCTAGTATACCTTTAAAGGTTGCCTCAAAGTGATTACTTAAATGTTTTTCCTGGTCTTTAATATCTTAAAGCAACTTCTCATTCATTAATGTCTTTTTTCTTTATATCATTTATATCCTTTGTAAAAAGGCGCTATATAGGCACCTGACCCGACACAGACTCACACCAGAGGCACTTGTAAAACACAAGAACTTTTATTTTTCTTCACCTGTGGGGCACATTTTCCCTGTGACCCCCACAGGCACAACACAGTCCCCAGTACACAAATAAACACACAAGCACACTCTTTCTTCTTCTTCTTCTTCCACCACCACTCCTCCTCCAAGCTTTGTCCTCCTCCTTCTGACTCTGGCCATTGAGTGGTGGTTGCTGGGCCCTTTTATAGTCCACCTGGAAGTGCTCCAGGTGGTTGATTGCCAAGTTCTGGCTGCAATTCCGGGTGTGGCAAATACGCAGCCCATACGGGCTCAGGAGTCCCAGCTGCAGCACCCTCTGGCGGCACCTGCGGGTCCCAACAGAGCTGCACCCAACTCCAATTCCTGTGGAGCCCTGCGGGAAACCGAGGCACCGCTCCAACCCAGGGGGGCGGCCATCTAGCGTCAAGGGGGAGGTATTGCACAGTCCATGGCTGCTCCCCCTGAACATATGATGAAGGGATGTCCCAGCCGGGCATGGACCCCGGCCATCCACCACACCTTCTTTATATTATTTTTGAGCTACTTTATATCTATCCCCGAGAGCGGTGATCATTACCTTCAGCTTGGACAGATCGTTTTGGTCTTTGTGCTCCACAGGTGAAGTGGCAAGCCCAGTTGGAGTTGATGTTGCTGGCTCGCAAGGAGTAGTTGACAAGACGGAAGGAAAGGTAATTTTCAGTTTCAATGAATCTTCTTGAATCGCCGGGTTCTCCTGGCCTGACTCGCTTGCAGATTCGCTCCCACTTTCACTTTCAGCTAGAGACGATGCAGCAGAGTCAGGTCCCGGGAAACCTGTGCTTTCGCCTATCTGTTCCAGGTCAGTCTCTGGCAGGCCGTACCTTGAGTTTGAAGTTGATGCCTGTTTAGGCATGGATCAATCTTTAGCTGTCTTTTCCATTTCTTTGCGAGCCTTTTTTCTGCCAGTCATGATTATATATGCTTTCATGTACTGTAATTGAACCCCCTCGGGTTGAGTAAATACAGGATACCTCATAATGATAAACAAATAGAAAGAAAAAAACATCACTGCAAACGGATTTCCGCTTCAAACGTCCATCTCCCATAACAGACAAGACCAAACCACCTCATGGAATTACTGAAGGAGATGCAGCAAAGAGTTCAGACAAACATTACGCAGTTGGAATTGTTAGCTGATCTCAGTCCATCTGTTGTTCTTGGAAAGAAAAAACAACCTTGTCTCAGCTCTCATTCTTGCCATTATATCATGGCATACGCAATTTGGGAAGCACTTGAGTGGAATAAACAGCGTTATTTCCTGGCCTAATACGGATGATTTGGATGTCAAGCAATTCTGGATAGATGTTGTCAATCATACAGACACAGCTTTTAACTTTGATTAATCTGAAAGAGGCCAGTTTGACCTGTCACTCCTATCTCTTTTGTTTAGCAACGCTGCTGTGAAGAGAACGTTTTCTGTCAGATGAATTTTAAGAAAACAAAACTCCGGAACAGAATGCAGCAAGAACTGCAGTATATGAAGCAATACTGAACATTCATGCATTCATGTCCAGACACAATTTCTGTTGCACTGGCTTGGTGCCATCAGCATCAATACTGTCATTCTTTACATCCGACATCTGGGGAAGCAGCATAAAGAAGAGGGACGCCTCACGCCTGGACAAACTGGTGAGGAAGGCAGGCTCTATTGTAGGCACGAAGCTGGACAGTTTGACATCTGTGGCAGAGCGACGGGCACTGAGCAGGCTCCTGTCAATAACGGAGAATCCACTGCATCCACTAAACAGTATCATCTCCAGACAGAGGAGCAGCTTCAGCGACAGACTGCTGTCAATGTCCTGCACCACTGACAGACTGAGGAGATCACTACACTATGCGACTCTTCAATTCCACCCAGGGGGGTAAATGTTAAAATTATACAAAGTTATTGTCTGTCTGTATACCTGCATTGTTATCGGCATTGTTATCACTCTTTAATTTAATATTGTTCTTTATCAGTATGCTGCTGCTGGAGTATGTGAATTTCCCCTTGGGATTAATAAAGTATCTATCTATCTATCTATCTATCTATCTATCTATCTATCTATCTATCTATCTATCTATCTATCTATCTATCTATCTATCTATCTACGCTTCATCTATCGTAGACAATGACAGTGATGACCTCGATACTTTAAATTTCTCCCAGTTGACAGTATTCTAAAACGTATATCCTTTTCTACTATGCCATTAAAGTATTTCTTGTTAGCAGCTAACATTGTCGTATAGTCAGATACAAAATGGTCTCTTGCATCTTGAATACCACAAACAATTCATTTTATTGTCTTTCTGTTTGTTCTGCATATACTACATTTATTTGTTTATACTTTCCTTTTAACTTTATTCTTATTTTCTGGCATTTGCATTAGCTCATACACTGTTCATGCATGTCGCTATGTCATGTTGTGTCTGTGACTGATATTATAGTTAAGGAAACAAATTTATGCAGTTTGCATGTAGAATATAGAATGTTTCCATAATGATCTTCAAATACAAAACCCTGCAGTAGTGGAAAAATGATGAGTTTTGATTATATTTCTGTTATATTGTTCAATTTGTTAAGTTTTATTGGGCTAGTTTTGGCACTTTTAAGCTAACATTTGGCATTAATTTGGCGAGAAAAATGCAGACCCTCTGGCAACCCTGCTCCACAGTATCAGAAGAGTATTACAGAATTGCAGCTTATCTACAGCACACATCAACAGGCTAAAACTAGGCAGCTGTTTTATTGCTCATTGCATATGAAGACACTTCATTATTGCTAGTAAAAGTTGCTTCAGCTGTTGTTAGGTACAATGATTAAACAAAAATGACATGTGACCTGTTGCTTGGCATAGCATTTTAAAAAATACTAAAAATCACCATGATTTCAACATTAAACAGCTGTGCAGAACCCTTGTTGAATTTAATTCATTTGCATTATTGGCTTGCTAGGTTTAAACACATTTAAAGTTGTAATGTCAGATGTTTTTAAAAGGTAATACAAATGAATACTTCCAAACCTACTTAATTCAATTAGATTAGATTAGATTCAACTTTATTACCTTTGAACACAGTACAGTTTCACAATGAAATACATTTTCTCATCTAACTAGAAGTATAAATAGTAGGAAAGTGTAAGTAATCAGATAAATATAAATTTAAATTTATATCATGCATATTATGAAAGCACTGAAAACAAGGCAGGAAGCAAATCACCAGTTCATCAAGGACCCACTCACTCTCACACAGGGCATACTTAGAGTCACAAGTTTTTTGGGATGTTAGAGAAAAATCTGAGTATCCAGAGAGAAATTTATCCAGACTTGAGAAAAACATGCACAGACAATGACCTGGCAATGGACCTGTGAGCAGTGCTATACTTTAAAAATATATCTTGAATTAAACAAAAAGAGAAGTTTTCTAGATGAAATAAAGGTTTACCTTAGTAAGGGAATGGATCTGAAATATGTCCGACTAAGCCTTAATATATCGTTATCTATAAACTCTACACCCTTCTTGTTTGTATTGTGTAATTTTTATATTGGAATATAAGGATAACTTATGTAGATAAAGTGCAAGGACAATATTAAATATAACAAGAGTGTGTACATAGTTTAAATAAATATTAAAAAAACAGAAAGCTATGCTTTTTACCTAAATTTTTCTCAGAATAGTACCTGTTCCTTCAACAGGCCAAAACTGTATATCTCAACAGAAGAGATTACTATGATATCATAAAGGAAAAAATATATATTTTAATTTTTTTTTTCAATTTGACATATCAAAATGATTTTTGAAAAATTGCATTTACAATTAACACTTACTGTTAGGCACCCATATGGACTGGCTTTGACTTTTTATATTTTAGCTTATATTAACAACGATTAATAACCCATAGGAATGAGAATGTTTGCTGATGACATTGTGATCTTTAGCAAGAGTAGGGATCAGGTTGAGGAGACCCTGGAGAGTTGGAGGTTTGCTCTAGAAAGAAATGAAGGTCAATAAGAATAAGACAGAATACATGTGTGTGAATGAGAGGGAGGTTAGAGGAATGGTGATGATGTAGAGAGTAGAGTTGGTGAAGGTGGATGAGTTTAAATTCTTGGGACCAACAATTCAGGGTTGTGGAAGAGTTGTGGAAGAGAGGTGAAAAAGAGAGTGCAGGCAGGGTGGAATGGGTGGAGAAGAGTGTCAGGAGTGATTTGTGACAGACGGGTATCAGCAAGAGTGAAAGGGAAGGTCTACAAGACAGTAGTGAGACCAGCTATGTTATATGGGTTAGAGACGGTGGCACTGACCAGAAAGCAGGAGACAGAGCTGGAGGTGGCAGAGTTAAAGATGGTAAGATTTGCACTGGGTGTGACAACGATGGATAGGATTAGAAATGAGTACATTAGAGGGTCAGTTCAGGTTGGACAGTTGGGAGTCAAAGAGGTGAGATTGCGTTGGTTTGGACATGTACAGAGGAGAGGTGCTGGGTATATTGGGAAAAAGATGTTAACAATTGAGCTGCCAGGAAAGATGAAAAGAGGAAGGCCTAAGAGGAGGTTTATGGATGTGGTGAGAGAGGACATGCAGGTGATGGGTGTAACAGAACAAGATGCAGAGGACAGAAAGATATGGAAGAAGATGACCCACTGTGGCAGCCGAAAGAAGAAGATATCCTTTGACAACATCAGTTACATATGTTTTATGGCATAAGCATTTTTCATATTCACAATATTATTTGAAACATATTTTAGTCGATGTTATAATGTTAGTAAAAGTGGAAACAATCCAAAATTGGGTATTTCCTACACATTGTTTGCTCTTAACCATTATTTTTTTCTCTCTTCCAATTCCTTCAAAATAGCCAGGAACTTATATTTAGAAAGTTAGAAAGATGCCTTTTAATTATCCGGAAGAGAAAAAGAACATTGTGAATCCTCCTTCACATAAACATACTTCACATAAATTAATTTTTCAAATATCATATGTTTCTTTTCTCTTAAACAGCTTTATTTCATTTTAAACCTTCATGTGGTGATTCATTTTTTCTGTTATGATATTATAATAGTTATGAAGTTTGAATTTTATATATTTTAAAGTAATTAAACATATTTAGCAAAATGTAACCTAGGGCATCTGAGACAGGGTGCAGGCAGAATACCTTAGGCTGTCAGGCCAGGAAACCATGTTTTATTTACTGAATGAGAACGGAAGCTGCCTTCAGCTTCTGTGCTGATAAAGAAAGGAGCTGAAAATGGCAAAGCTCACACACAATGCTGGAAATTAATGATCTGTCTATAGAACAAATGTATGTGTTTTGTTAACCATGCTTACTTATAATTTAATATGCTTAATTTTGCCCTGTGATCGGCTTGCAACTGGAAACATACAATGATGATAAGACATTTTGTATGATGTTTGTAATTTAATTTTGTGACTTATATAAAAAGACCTGAAGTAACAGAAAAGGGTGTGCATCTTGTTATGGTATGATGTGTGCATCTAGTGAAAGCATCCTGTAATAGGAGTGCTCCTTCTTCAAAGAGAATAAATGGTTCTTAATTTAAACTTTCTTCTGCCTGCTTTCTCTTAGAGGTTTTGGGTCACCCAGAGAGTGATGGTCATTACAACCACATTCATCTCTCAAAAACTGCCACATGTGGGTTCAGCACCATCAAGTTAATAAATAACACCTACAATTTTTGACAGGAGTGATTTTGGAGCACATTAAAGCAAGGGATTTACATTTCTTAGAAATGCAAACCCAGTTTAAGGAGAACAAAAAAAAAACCCAGATGTTCTCATTATTTCAAAGACTTTATGTTTTTCAATTATAAAAGAAAATAAGAATAATATAGTGTTGTTATTAGGAAAAATATTGTACCTAATCTTAGATTTGTACTGGTTTGGTGTTGGTACAACATATGCTGTAGTGAAACAATAAAAACAGCAGATGACAGCAGCATTAAAGTTATAAATAGCTAATCTGTAAAGGAGAAAGTGTCAGTCAGTCAGTCATTTTCCAATCTGCTATATCCGAACACAGGGTCACGGGTTCTGCTGGAGCCAATCCCAGCCAGCACAGGGTGCAAGGCAGGAACAAATCCCGGGCAGTGTGCCAGTCCACTGCAGGGAGAAAGTGTGAGTAATGGATTTTACACTGAGAGTTAACAGCAATTATTACAGCTGATATTTTTATGACATGTACAGTAAAGTATTTTTGCACAAGTGGCAAGATACCAAATTTATCACAACAATATATCGCCACCTCTCTGGGATAGACAGCAACCACAGACATAGTAATTTGTTAAAAATTAACAGACATTTCTCTTATTTCACTAAACTGAATATTAAAATCCAAATATCTCCTGTGTGTGAACAAACTGTGCATATTATTTGCCTTGAACGTCCAATTCTTCATATTCACTTTGCTCTTGGTAGAAGAACTTTTCAATGCAGTGAAGCCATAATGGCTAGCTTATATTGTTTGCCTTTTCGAGAATTTATTTTCTGATATATGATGGGAAGAATTGCACATGGCACTTCAAATCTACTTTTCTTATTATTCATACAACATTATAATATATATATGTATACATTACAATGTCCCAGGTGGTGAATATTTGGGTCAGTAGGCTACATGTGGCAAACAACTTCCTTAACACTTGTATGATGAAGGTGTATACGTTGTTGGTGAAAATTACCTGATTTTTAAACATGTTTGAAAGGGAATCAATAATGAGAGAAATTGGTTGTCCTTGATATGGCCCTCCAAAACGAGTGTGTAATCAATCATCTTGTGGATGCTCAACTATCCTACTTGGAGCACAGTGTAGTCTGACATGTGCAACACCTACATTTGAAAAAAATATTTCATTTATAGTAAGAATTTTTTGTTTTTAATTATTTTACTTCAATTAAAAGTTAGAATTTTGTTAATATCAAGAGGATATTAATATAGACATTTTTGTTTTTTTCCAAGGGTGCTAATTTAGTGGAGGGCACTTTATGTTGCCATGTATAACGTCTAGTAAGAGCATTCACATGTGCAACGCTAGGATGCCGTTCATGTAAAACTGGAGTTAAGTTGTTTTGTGTTTCATTTATGATGCTAACTCTGTTTACCCTCAAAAGGCAATTACTATAAGCTATCATTTCATTTTAAGTGCTTACATTTTTTTCTCATAATTATCCTTTAAACCAGAGGCGTTACTAACTTCAGCACTGATTGGGGGCTTAGTCCCAGCTTCTTAACATCCCCTTTGGAGTTTTCATGCTGTCGACAGTCATTATCACACCATGAAACCGGAAAAACCAGGGCTGACCTCCAGAAAATCTGACAATATAAGCATACGTACACTGAACAGATGGGGGAAGGACCAGGGGCTAAAAGACCCAGAAGCACTGTGTAAGGGGGTGTTTTGGGCGGATTATGGTTGGACTGTTCAAGCTCAGCTCAAGGTAGAAAGGAGGTGTTTGTACTTAAACGCTTTGGCCTTTCAACCATGCAGCCAAATAAATTATTCTACAAAATTAGAGCAGTTCCCCATTCTGCCTATGCCATCAACTATGATGCTGTCTAGCAACTGGGACTGACAAGCAGTTTTTAAGCTTATCACTTCTTAATAATAATAATGCATTTTATTTATAGGGCACTTTACATTTGTAGTAAATCTCAAAGTGCTACATAAAAAAGTTTAGACAAAGGCAGAGCAAGATAAAAACAGAGACAAAACAACAATAATTAGTAGCATTCTTGTTAATAAGCTTTCCTAAATAGAAAAGTCTTTAGCTGTTTTTTAAAACAGCCCACAATCTGCTGTGTTCTCAGGTTCTCTGGTAGGGCATTCCAGAGTGGTGGAGCAGCGGCTGCAAAGGCTCGGTCACCCATTGTATGAAGTTTGGCCACAGGGGGGCGAAGGCGGTAGGTATTTGCAAAACGGAGGTTTCTTGTAGTGGATTGTAGTATAAGGAGTTCCTTAAGATATTGTAGAGCATTTCCATGGTTACACTGTATGGTGAGTAAACAAACAGAGTTTGTATTCAATACAGAGGTGAACAGGGAGACAATGAAGTGACCGAAGGATTGGTGAAATGTGTTCATATTTCCGCACCCTCATCAGGATTCTTACAGCACTATTTTGAATTTGTTGGAGCTTTTGAAGGCTCTTGCTGGGGATCCCGATGAGGAGTGCATTACAATAATCCAACCTGGATGTGACAATGGCATGAACCAGCTTTTCAGCATTACAGAGGGAGAGGTAGGGACAGAGTTTGGCTATGTTTCAGAGATGAAGGAATGCAATTTTACAAAGGTGGTGGACATGTGTATCAAATGACAGATGGAAGTCTAACTTGACACCCAGATTTGTAACAGAAGGGGAGAGGGTAATGGTATGGTCAGAAAAGGAAATACAATTTACAGAGGAACGAAGTGGATGGGGGGGGGAGGTGCCAATTAAAAGAGCTTCAGTTTTGGTGCTGTTCAGCTTAAGAAAGTTCTTGGACATCCAGGCCTCAGTCTCATCCAAGCAAGAGGAAAGAGTTGATGGAGGTGTAAAAGAAGTCGAATCTAGTCTCACATAGAACTGCGTATCATCAGCATAGTAATGGAATGAAACTCCATGCTTGCGGATGATGTGACCCAGGGGTAGCATATAGATATTAAAAAGGGTCGGCCCAAGGACTGATCCTTGTGGGACCCCACAGGTGACAGTGTGGGTACAAGATTTAGCATTCCCCAAGGCCACATACTCAGCCCTATCTGTAAGATAGGACTCAAACCACTCCAAAGCAATGCCAGAAAGACCAATTATATAGTGAAGATGATAAAGGAGAACATTATGATCTACCATATCAAATGCAGCTGTGAGGTCCAGGAGGATAAGGAGTGATGGAGAGCCCTGGTCAGCAGCCATCAGGAGGTCATTGGTGACTCTGACCAGAGCTGTCTCTGTACTGTGAGAAGTTCGGAAACAAGATTGAAATTTTTTAAACAGATTGAATTTTTTGAGGTGATCCTGAAGCTGGACCAAAACAACCTTTTCCAAAACCTTAGACAAAAACGGAGGTTGGAGATTGGACGATAGTTTGCTATCACTTCAGGATCCAAAGAGGATTTTTTTAAATGAGGTCTAATTTTTGCGGTTTTCAAGGCCAGTGGGACTGAGCCGCTCTGGAGAGAGTGATTAATGATATCGGCAATAAGAGGGCTTATATCTGATACATTAGCTTTTACCAGAGGAGTAGGAAAGGGGTCCAATGAACACATTGAAGGCCTCATCCTCTGTATGATGCCCTCAACTTCTTTAACTGTAGTACAGAGGAACTGGGAAAGGCAGCCCATTGGCTTTGGTGTAGAAGCATCCAGCAATGGAGGGCTGGAGACAGACAATGAGAAGCGGATGATGTCTTCCTTAGAGATGAAATATTCAATAAAATTATTGCACTGCTCCTCTGTGAAATTATTACAGACATAGGTATGAGGATTGAGTAAATGATTTGTTTGGAGTTTCCAGGACTGTTGTTGATTAAATTTGAACAGTATTGAGATCTGGCAGTGGTCAGTGCTCTGGAGTAGTTTTTTTTAGTTCCCGATAGGCTAATTTATAGACCGTTAAACTGGTTGCAACAAAACGCCGCTCGAGGGCTTGCCCAGCTGCTTTCATCTGTTGAAGCTCACTTGTAAACCACGGGGAAGATTTCACAAAAGAGACCACTCATGGTTGAACTGGGGCATGGGTCTCAAGGAAGTTCTGGAGCCCATCTCTCTATTGTAAAAAAAAATCCTGGGAGAGAAAAACTAGGGAGACGAGACATGATCTTCCCGTGAAGATCACGGAAGACACTTAAAAGACCCACGAGACGAAAGAGATTGACCCAGGACTGTCTCGGGGGGACATAGAACATGAGATTCTTGCAAGACACGCCCTACTTGCAACCAATATCAAATAAGACAACGGCCAGCAAAACACTCAGTCGTGTAAAGGCTCGAGCACACACAGATCCAGGGCTCTCAGCGCATATGAAACGTATAAGGACAACATAAACGACTAAGCGAAGAAGAAAGAGCAGCACGGAGATAAAAGACTCAAAAGCGTTGGAGAAAAAAAAATGCAAAAAAGAAAAAGAATAATCTAGATGCAAATTCAGAAAATAAGGAAAGTAATTATCAGCCTGGAACAAGTGGAATTGAAAAAAAGCACCTACAATCGGGCTCAGAATTAAAAGACAAAGAGTACAAGACAAAGTAGAACTTCAAAAAGACGTTCAAAAACGTTGGTGCTATACACATGCAGAGCAGGTTAGAGATTATGAAATTGGTGGAATTCGAAAGGCTCAAAAAAAAACGTTGGCACGATACATATGTAGAGAAAGTTAAAGAATATGAAAGCAGGAAAAGTAGAAAGTATAAAAAAAAGAAAGTAAAGATCGCAGTAGCGCAAACAAACAGAAATTATTACTCTAAATAAGGGAAAATAAACACCATGGACCTGGTGTCATTGAAAAAAAGCAGGACAAAGCCAGGTCAGAGATTAAAGACAAAGAGTAGAAAACAAAGTAAAACGTCATAAAGAGGTTAAAAAACAAGGTGGCCAAACACAAGCAGAGCAGGTTAGAGATAATGAAAACAGTGGAATTCAAAACACTCAAAAAATAACGTAGGAGCGAAACACATGCAGAGCACGATACAGAATACGAAAGCAGAAAAAAACTAAACAAAATTGTCAAAACAAAGAAAGTAAACATCGCATTAGCGCAAAAAAAGAGAAATTATTACTGAGAGAAATAACGAAAAGGCGAATAGAGATCGAATATATGGACATAGGTAATATGTCAGAAGTATGTAAATATTGTAAGGCTTTGAAGTTTAAGTCATTTATTGGTTACTTTGCAAAAAAATATATTAACTGCTGATGATGTAGATCGTTTTGTCTATGCTGAAATTCCAAACAGAGAAACCTATCCTGAATTATGGTACAAAGTCATTAAACACATGTCTCACTGACCTCATTTAAAAGATTCAGCATGTTGGGACTCGAAAGATCAATGCGGAGCTGCACTGTAAAAAAAATAATGTTAAATTTATGGTAAAAAACTGGCAGCTGGGGTCGCCATAATTTTACCGTAAAAAAGAAAGTGACAATATTTTTTGGTCTACGGTACACTTTAAAAAAAATGTTACATTTACAGTAAAATACTGGCAGCTGGGTTGACAAAATTCTACTGTAATAAATAAGGTGACAATATTTTTAGGTCTACAGTATAATTTTGTAGTAAAAACTATTTGAGCTTTGCAACAAATTCCAACAGAAGGGAATGTTTAACCATAACCAGAAATTCATGTTGTGTAATAAATATGACAATCAATAAACAATATGTATTGTCAGGGTCAAACCCCAGTACACAGTTTGCATCAGTAAAGTAACAACAACCAATAGCAAGCATGTATCATTTAATTATAAACATTGAAAACAATTCAATTCAATGTTTATATAAGTTATGGCACTTGTCTGGTGGGGAAGTAGTGTTTTCTTTAGTGGTGTATGGTGTCCTACTTATTGAATACAACCCACCATAAATCAGCTTCCATAACCTCAAAAAACCTTCAGCACGCAGGGAAAAATAAGTCTGCTAACTTAGTTTAAGTTTTTTTCCCTACTATTCAAAGGTATGTGGTTCACCAGGAACAATATGGTAAAAAGGGGCATGTCCTTATGCAAATATTGTAACCGTTTTTACATTTTATGGTTGTTTACCTTCGCTATTTAACAGTTTTACACTGTAAAATTAACAGATTTTTTCATTGTAACTGTAATGCATCAATAAATGGTATTTAGCATATTTTGAAGGTAGAAAAATATCGATTTTACAGAACTTGGCTGTAAAAAATAATGAAATGTATTGTTTAAGATATACAGGTAATTTTCAGTAGAACATAAGGTAACTTTCCTTTTTTCAGAAAAGGTCTTTTACTTTCACCATTTACAGTATTTTTACCGTTAAATTTACTGACATTTTTTACAGTGTGCGATTGCTGCACATCTGTCTAGCAGGTAGGGAGGGCGATGCGAAAAGGTCTTACAAGATGTTCAAATTAGGCATAATGGGGATTGTTTTAAACATAAGCAATAAAGTGTCAACAGTTAAACACTAATGTAATTGTTGTTTCCATTAAGAAGAATCAGAATGCCCTGGAAATTTACAGTTCGAATTTGAAACTTTGAAAGCCTGCAAACAGTTGCTGTTTCTATTACACACGTTCAGGTGGAGCCTGCAAGCATCCTAATGTGAGAGGAGCACTTGTAAATGGTGTTCGTAGGAACTCATCAGGCATGTTTTGCTACTTCTTCCCATGGCAGTTTTAATTCATGCTTAATATTTTATGTGTGGGTTAATATCTCTTGCTTTTGGAAAAGTAGCCTGAAAATATTTTTCACAGTATACGAGCAAGTTGATCAGAATATCTAAACACCATATTACCAAGAGCAGATTACATTTTACCACACCAGCATATAAACGACTTCATAAGGCCACTGGGGCCGCTGACTTCTATGTTTGTCAGGTAACGCCTAGAATTATGTACAGTGCTATGCATGCTTTAACCTAATGTTTCAAATCCAGGTCAGAGTCACACAGCGTCTACTGCTTGTCCTGGTAATACAGGGCACACTCATGCATGTAACCACACTCATTGAGCCAATTTTGAAACACCAGTTATTTAAACTTAAATTGTAAGTTCTTCACATTAAATTGATTTCTTCTCAATACTGCGGGAATGCTCAGAGATCAGGTTTACAACCTGAAAGGTCTAGGACTCTTTATGCAAAGTCTCAAATTATCATTCTTTTGTTGTATATAAAAGGAGTTTTAAAGTCACTTCTTGTTAAAAAAAAAGGACCTATTTTGAAAAATGTGACATTGTGGTGCAGTGATCAGCACTACTGCCTTACAGTTCCAGAAGATTGGAATTTAATGCTAACCAGGGTTATTGACTTTGTCAAGTAATGCTGCTATCTGGGTATTCCAGATTCTTCCCACGTCTCAAAAACATGGTTCAAGTCAATTGGTGACTCTAAATTGGTCTGTTGTGAGTGAGTGTTGGTGTATGTGAACATGTGTCATGTAGTCACACTGGACATCCAGTCTTCTGTTGGTTATCACTTTATTTCTATATATGAAAGCAGAAAAAATAGATAGTATAAAAAAAAAAAGTAAAGATCGCAGTAGCGCAAACAAACAAATTCGATAAAGGGAAAATACTCACCACGGACCAGGTGTCATTGAAAAAAAAGCAGGACAAAGCAAGGTCAGAAATAAAAGACAAAAAGTAGAAAACAAAGTAAAACGTCATAAAGAGGTTACAAAACAAAAGGGCCAAACACATGCAGAGCAGGTTAGAGATAATGAAAACAGTGGAATTCAAAGGACTCAAAAAAAACGTAAGCGTGAAACACATGCAGAGCAAGATACAGAATATGAAAGCAGAAAAAAACGAAAGTGTCAAAACAAACAAAATAAACATTGCATTAGCGCAAACAAAGAGAAATTATTACTCGGAGAAATAATGTAAAGGCGAATAGAGATCGAATATATGGACATAAGTAATATGTCAGAAGTATGTAAATATTGTAAGGCTTTGAAGTTTAAGTCAGAGAATTTCAAAAATGGGGTTTACCTCACATGCATTTATTGGTTACTTTGCAAAAAAAAATATTAACTGCTGATGATGTAGATCATTTTGTCTGTGCTGAAATTCCAAACAGAGAGAGCTATCCTGAATTATGGTACAAAGTCATTAAACACATGTCTCACTGACCTCATTTAAAAGATTCAGCATGTTGGGACTCGAAAGATTCCAAATATTGTTTTTACTGAAGTTCTGAAATAAAAGTGAAACCAAACACGGGGGTTGGCGAGCGAAGCAAGCAGCGGGCGAAACCCCCTAGTTGTTGTAATAATCGACTAATTCATTAACAGAAGAAAGGTGTGGAGCAATAGAGAAGTTGCAGCGTTGTGGTTTATAGTATAGTGAAAATGTGGGTAAATCCATTGAAACAATTTTGTGATTGGAAACACCCAGATCAAGTACTTGGAGGTCATCGATGAGGACTGAGTCAGTAATGACTAAATCGAGAGTATGGCTCTTGTTGTGAGTGGGGACCTCGACAAGTTGCCTCAGATTTAGACTGTCCAGGAGCTCTAAGAGCTGGGCAGCAGAATAATTAGAGTGTGTGTCCACATGAATGTTCAGATCTCCAAGAATCAGTTCATCTGATGATGTTGTACAGAAAGATGAGAGCAGCTCATTCATTTCCGTAATGAAATCAGGGTGTTGTTTTGGTGGTCGGTAAATAAGAAGTATTGTTAAAAAAGTGGATGCTGTCTTTAATGTGTTTAAAGTTCCTATGGCTCTGAACAGAATGAATGAATAGAATCTCTTTGAATTGAATTTTAATGAGGGTGCAATAGATTATTGAACTAAATACACTGACTTCTTGTTTCTGTATTTGAATTCAATTATCATTTACTTAGAATAGACACATATTAATATTTGAAAAGTGTATATTTTTGTCTTATACTGTATGTTACTTCTGTGAGGTCTAGAGCGCTGTGTGTGTCAGGTTGTGGTGACACTAAAATATAAAGGCCTCAAGTAAAACCACAGGCTGTTACGTTAACCTGGTTCAGTATGGACAAGAACTATTTTCCAAATTAATATTGTGTTTCATAGTTACAAGCATTGAAACACAATGAGCAACAAAGCATGGGTAGTGAAATCATTTGTAATCAAATTTGTAATTTGTAAAGGTAAAGCAACAAGCATTTGGAGTTTTATGACCACCAATTGTTATGTTTCAGCCAGGGGATGACACCCCCTGACCCAGCCGATGTTCATATTCCTGTTTTATGACTTTTTTGGGCATTTTGTTTCTTTTGTTTATGTTCATAATGTTGTTTAGCTTAGTTATTTGTATTATTCTTGTTTATTTATTAGTTTTGTGCATTTAATTTCTACATGCTATGTCTCTGTTTGTTCTATTATCCATGTGTTTTGTGGGTGGTTCCCCAAAAGACAGGACCACATGTCCATCTCCATCAGTCCAAGAAAGGCTGAGGAAACAAACACTCCCTTACGGCTCAATGAATGCACTTGGTGATGTTGTTGAGTTTTCTGCGTGTTATCAAATGTCAATCCAGGTTATTTTCCTCTGTAATTCCCAGTTGGTGGAATGGGCTACTGTTGTGGTAGAAACACACTGCTCAAAGAAGGCACTCAGAGACCTCAGGATGTGTAGGCAGAATCAAGTTTTATTGTGTGACTAGCAAAATACCCACGCTTCGCAGCAGAGAAGTAGTGTGTTAAAGAGGGTATGTAAACATATATATACATATTGTAGAAGAAGAATGTTCTCCTCAGCACCATGTATTTTGTGTGTTTAGTAAATTAGAATTTTTATAATAACTATTTTGTAACTTGCCAGTGAGAGACGCTTTGGCTTATGAACTAACAAAAATATGTTATTCCAGGGTTCAGGAGAAATAGTGTCCACATGAATAAAATCTAAGCTGTTTCTTGTTTTCCCTTTCTCAGAGTGAATGTTTCAGGGACAAGGTCACAAGGCTGCAGAAAATACATGTAGTTTATGCAAAGGCGTCTCTCCTGTGCTTAGCTTCCAAAACACAGATAATGCTTAGCTCAACAGACATATTGTTTAACTTTACTGTTTTGATAAGGTTGTTCTTTCTTTTCTTATTAATCATGAGATGCTGAAGTATAAAAAACCCCTCCTGGCTTTTGATCAGGGTTCAATTGAGCTTTGCGGCAATAAGTTATACTCTTTTGAATCTCTACTTACTGTGAACTCCAAATTAATAAACAGGAGGATTTAGAAACTATTATCTGTCTGCTTTTCAGTGTGCCTTTTTCGTCCACAGTTTTTGGCACCCAACGTGGGGCAGGAGACGGGCAGACGACTCCCTGGGCGGGTTCGTCCAAGTGGACTGATTTCCGCGGATCGAGGACCAGCTCCGGTAAAAGTTAGGACTGGCCTACCTTGGGCGTTTTCCTGCGTGGGGAGTCGCTGACCTCCTCCTGACCGAAACGAAAAGCAACTGGATGGGATTTTTCCAGGCAGGCAGAAGGAGTCGCGGTGAGTAGATTCGGGGGATTCCCGTTGGTTTGACTGGTGTGCTGGAAGAAATAGACGTATACGGGGAAAAGAAAAAAAAAAAAAAAAGCATGCTGAAAGAATAGAGAATCATACCGTATCGACATAGAAGGGTTTTAGGGATTCATAGAGAGTGACGGCACAGTGTGAATGTTAGTAAGTCGCCCCTTAGGAATTCGAGTAGAAAGGACCGAGTGGCACGTTCCTATATATTAAGAGGAATAGGGGTGAAAGGGGCAGTTAGAGTACGTGTGAAATTTTGGAAGAGGGGAGGTTGTGTTTTCCACTTGTCGACTGGTTGATTTCCGGGGATGACAAGTGGGACGAGAAATTATCGGGGTTGAGTTGCTCTCTGTTGAAGGCCTGCCGCTTACTATGGGAAATAAACAGCAAGCCAGTCAAACAGGTCCCCCAGGGTCCTCAAAACCTAATGTTAGAAGGATTATTTTCAGAGAATCACCAGGCTCCTAGTACACCGTCGGGATTGAAAGACGGGTCCCCTAAACAGTTAATAGAGAAGCAGACTGGGTTGGATTTTAAAAGGCATGTAAGAAGTGGAATAAGCAGAGGCGTAACAACCTGCTGGCTGCTGAAGTCAAAACACAAAAAAGACAAGGAAGAATTATTGCTAGCTTTGCAGAAAGTGAAGATAGAGACAGCGCCCAAGCCTGAAAGTAAAAGAAAGCAGACCGAAAAGAAAGACCCCCTATACCCCGTAATCTGTCCACCCCCTCCTTACCAAAACTCCCCCGCTTCCACCTCCTGCACCCTCTCCTCCAACTGCACCCCTGTTAACAGATGAACCGTCTGGAGCAGGTTTTTACGATGAACAATATCATTATGACCCATCCTCACATATTGACCCTGAGGAAGATAATTCAGATCATTCACAAGGTGCTACTGGGTTGCAATGGCAGAAACTAAAAGAGTCATCTGTCTCCCAGTGCACGAGCAGTCGGTGGACTGCAATTTGTGGAGCTGTTACAGCAGCTGGATAACATGTATGAAACAAATGCTGCAGAGTGGACACAGGTGCTCCGTCGACAGCTGAGCACCGCATGGGCAACTGTAAATCACGGTGATCATAACGGTGTCCCTTGGCGTTGGAATGAAGGTCCTTTCCTCGCCCAGTGAGAGCCTTTGAAAGGAGCCCTGGCAGAAAAAATATAAAAAAGGGCACAAACTGGTCACTACTTTCAGCCGGCTCACCGATTGCAAGATCTGATGGCTAATCACTCTGGGCTAGACAATACAAACGATAGAACTCGTGCTGCAGTGCCTCCTTTCATCTAGAGACTGAGAAGTGACATTCAAAGCAAAGTCTGCACGTCCTGCAAAAAGGCTGGAAGACCGCAACGTTCGATGAAGACAAGCGTCATGCAGAGCATGCTGACAGACAGACTAAATTAAAAGAGTCAGACACAGACCAAACTTTTGGCTACACAAATAAATTACTATACTGGAAGAACTGACCTGGCTAGGGGGAGAGGACGTGGAAAATTCTTTGGAGGTCGAGGGCGAGGGCACGGAAGAGGACGTGGGTTCCATTTATCAAACCCTAATAATCCTTTTGCTCAGATGCCTAACCCTTCGGAGCAGACGCCAGCGTCATATGCCTGTTACGGCTGCGGTGAACTTGGACATTTCAGACGCAACTGCCCACACAAGCGCCTCCGTCACCCCCTCTCCCTGAGCCTAATGACATTCCTTGGTCCTAAGAATTATCAGGGACCCCAGCCACTTTTTCCAGATTCCTTTGCTTACTCGTCATGCTGAAACTGATCTTTTATTGACTTTAATGGCAAAGAAACTGCCTTTGAAATGGACACAGGAGCCATGCGCTGAAGGAGGTTACTGTGCAATTACAGATCAGCATTAACAGTTTCATTATTGACTTGTTGCTTTCTGTTAAATCATTTGTGCCCTGTGAAACTGCTGGGATGGGATCTTATGACTTAAATTGTCAGTCTCAATTTTCTTTAACTGAACAAGGATTTTTGCTGCTCCATTCCTAAGCTCCTGTGCCACACTTCACACCCCAAGCCCTCTTTTACAGCCTGGACCCTGAACATCTCCCCGCACACCTTCCTCTTGAAAGCCCTTCATTCTTTCCCCTCATGCCTATTTTCCTCACTTACAAGTCCCGGACACCCTGCCTTGTACTGCCCAGTATTTCCCTACTAAAGTGGACACACCTTGGTTAGAATTTTTTCTTTCCTCCAGCACATGCCCTGAAACTTTGCACATTCCATGTATTTTTGTTGTCTAGTAAAGCAGTTGCTTCAGTGCACCTCACATATTCACAAAGCGTTTTCTATTTAGGAGATTCGGTTCCCCATGTTTCCTTAGCACTGTGGTCCCAAGGGAAAATTGATTATGGAAGGATAGCACACTGTGAGCCACTGGTGATTTTCTCAAAATCTTCCTTCCGCCCGTACTGTGTCCAGGATCCTCTGTCTCCAGAGGCAGAGGCTGGCATCGCCGCCGTACATTCTGATCTCGTGAGGCGAGGAGCGATTATTCCAATTACATACTCTCCAGTCAACTCCCCCATTTTACCTGTAAAAAGGCTGACGGGTCCTGGCATTTTGTTCCAGACCTATGACAAGTTAACTCTGCGGTTTTTCCTAGAACACCTATTGTTCCTAATCCTTCCACTATTCTTTCCATGATACCCCCGTCCGCCCGGTACTTCTCTGTTATTGACCTTGCTAACGCTTTCTTTTCCACTCCTGTGCACCCTGATTCTCAATTCTGGTTTGCTTTTACCTTTCAAAACCGCCGATGGACCTGGACCGTCATGCCTCAGGGATATACTGAAGCCCCTTGTGTTTATGGTTTTGGTCGGAAAAAGATAATAAATTAATACAGTATGTAGATAAGAAAAAAGAAAAGAAAAATAAATAAACAACAAGTGCACATGACACTCAGAAAATTGCTATTCTTTTTAGGTGAAAATGGCCATAAAAAGTGTCGAAAAAAAAAAACTGCAGTTACTTCAAGCTATCGTTAAATATTTAGGTCATGACATTTCTTGCGATACAAGAGCTCTCTCTAGCGGCCGTTTAACCATCATTCAAAACCTTCCAAGACCGGTCACAAAACAACAGCTTAAGTCACCATATTTCTCTGTGGATGCATAGCTTTTGGTGGGAATGTTTTCTTGTTGTGGAGTTGTGCTGTGTGTTTCCCGAAATGGATTATCTTTGTTTGCAGTTGGCACTTGGGTCGCCACGAAAATTAGTGTTTCCTTGTTGTCGCTGACCCGGTTCCGCCTCGGACTTTTCCATGATCTGGAGGCTAGCATGTATGGCACCACGGTAAGATGAATTCCTAATTTAAAAGTAGTACCAGCTTGCAGCCTGAGAAGTTGTTTGCTTGTAAGTTTTTCAGGAGGAGCACAGCCTTTACAAAATCTAGCTAACACTGCGATCTGGCTGCATGCAGTGATATAGCAGGCTGACAAGGCTCTATGTGATTAAAAAAAAAAAAAAAAAAAATGCATTACTCTCACTGACTATATTCTCGTCCATTCACTCTGTTCGTGGACGAAAAAGGGGGGATTAATGAATGCAGTTTTAACGCAACCACATACAGACAAACAAAGTGCTCGTGAGCCCCTAACAGTAAAGGTACCTCACGCTGTTCATTCTATTTTGGTACAGGCTAAAACCTCACATCTCACAACTGCAAGAGCAATACACTATCAAAATGTACTCTATACTTTGTCCAATGTCACTGTTGAAAGATGCTCTACCTTAAATCCAGCCACTCTTCTTCCAACTGAAGAAGACGGAGAGCCACATGACTGTCATGATGAAATAGCTAAAGTTGTAAAGCCTAGACCAGACCTACACGAAACACCGTTAGATATTGGAGAATTAATTTTTGTGGACGGATGTTCTTTGCGATTGGAAAATGGAACACCCTCGACCAGCTATGCAGTAGTGAAAGGTGGCCACCTGCTGGAAGCAAACCGAATTTTATCAAATTTAAGCGCGCAGGCAGCTGAATTGATAGCTATCACCCGAGCATGTCAGTTGTCCGAAGGGAAAATTATAACAATTTATACGGATTCCAGATATGCTTTTGGAGTCTGCCATGATCATGGAGCCTTATGGAAATTAAGAGGATTTAAGACCAGCGCTGGCGAACCGATCCAACATCAAAAACTGATTGAATCCCTCTTAGAAGCTATAACTAAACCATCAAAGTTAGCGATCGTTAAATGTCAAACTCACATAGGAAAACAAGATCCTGTCAGCAAAGGAAACGAATTAGCTGATCACTTTGCTAAACAGGCTGCATATAATAACACACAAATCTCTTTACTCCAACAGAGAAATAACCAGGACCCTGATAATCAACTTGTTTCTTTACAGAGTGCAGCCACGGACAGAGAAAAAAGAAAATGGTCCAAACAAGGGTCCCTCTCTGATGGAGTCTGGACCCATAGGCAAACTAACAGACCTTTCCTCCCAAAGGCTTTTCTACATATGCAGAGCAGTTCTGCAGGCGCTGTGCATTATGTCAAAAGTCTAATGTAGGAAAAGGGCACCCAGGTAAGTCCAGGTAAGTCCCGCCGTTACACCTAATCCAATGGGTCCGTTTGAACACCTCCAAATGGATTTCATTGAACTAACTCTGTCTAAAGCTTACCGTTATTGTCTAGTAATTGTTGATGTGTTCTCCCAATAGGTAGAATTTTTTTCCTTCTAAATACGCTGATGCTAAAACTGTAGCCAAAGCTTTAATCAAAGAAATTATTCCTAGGTGGGGCATACCACAGAAATTGCAAATTGATATAATCAAAGAAATTATTCCTAGGTGGGGCATACCACAGAAATTGCAAATTGATAATGGCACCCTAAAATCTAAATTAGCAAAAATCTGTGAGCAGACAAATTTATCCTGGCCGGACGCTTTGCCTCTGGCCTTAATGAGATTAAGGGCAAGAACACACCGGCAATTAGGACTGTCGCCGTTTGAAATTCTGACCGGACACCCATGCCTGTGGGCATGGTTATGCGAAATGTTAACCTGCATACTGTGGACAATGATCTTCTCTCTTGTCTTACAGGTCTCCGAGCTTCTCTGAAAGAAGTCCACGAGCAGGTTAACCAGGCCTGGAGGACTAGTCTTCCATCTAAAGACACGCCGATTCCCTTAGGCACTTGGATCCTTGTCTGTGACACTCGGAGGAAACATTGGCATCAGCCGAGGTGGAGAGGACTGTTCCAAGTTCTTCTGTCCACACCACATGCAGTGAAAATGGAAGGATTGCCCGCCTGGATTCACTCCTCACATTGCAAGAGATGGCACCCTTGATTGCTGTGCTACTATGCTTTCTTTTCCCTTGTCTACTGCCCTGGTCACCTTGACTTTCCCGTTAGGAATCACCACATCAGTGCAGGTTGATTTCTGCTCTATTATCAACTGTGGGACTGGTCGACAAGCCCAGTGGACCTGGTCTGACAAATACGTGTGTATGACTGTTTCGAAGTATTATTAGGGAAGTAACTGCGACACCTGGCAATGGGTTTTTGCTAACACTGGAACTGAGGACTGGGGTTCTCAACCTTTTGAGGCCCAAAAATACAGTTTGAAAAATCGATTTTCTATCATAAAAGGACATGCTTCTCATGAATGTGTTGACAACCATTGTAACCCCTTGATTTTCACTTTGAAGAACGCCTCATTACATGACTCAGGAACCTATATATTAGGGGCATATGTTTCTGGAACAGACCCTTTAGGGAGATTTCAAATTAAGATTGACAATCCTGTTACTAACACCTCTCATTCTCCTGTGTCACCTATATTTTTGTTGGTTCAAAAAGGGGGGAATGTAGAAGAAGAATGTTCTCCTCAGCACCATGTATTTTGTGTGTTTAGTAAATTAGAATTTTTATAATAACTATTTTGTAACTTGCCAGTGAGAGACGCTTTGGCTTATGAACTAACAAAAATATGTTATTCCAGGGTTCAGGAGAAATAGTGTCCACATGAATAAAATCTAAGCTGTTTCTTGTTTTCCCTTTCTCAGAGTGAATGTTTCAGGGACAAGGTCACAAGGCTGCAGAAAATACATGTAGTTTATGCAAAGGCATCTCTCCTGTGCTTAGCTTCCAAAACACAGATAATGCTTAGCTCAACAGACATATTGTTTAACTTTACTGTTTTGATAAGGATGTTCTTTCTTTTCTTATTAATCATGAGATGCTGAAGTATAAAAAAACCCCTCCTGGCTTTTCATCAGGGTTCAATTGAGCTTTGCGGCAATAAGTTATGCTCTTTTGAATCTCTACTTACTGTGACTCCAAATTAATAAACAGGAGGATTTAGAAACTATTATCTGTCTGCTTTTCAGTGTGCCTTTTTCGTCCACAATATACATATATATACATATCTACATATACATATATATATATATATATATATATATATATATATATATATACACATATATATATGTATATATATATATATAAACATATCAACATATATATACACATACATATACACACATACATACACACACACATATACATATATACATATACACATACATACATAGTGCATTGTAACACAGGCTGTGATTGTTACATGGGAGGGAGACGACAAATCACAGCTTCCCGCTTTCTAATCGGGCCTGTGATAGGTGCTTTGACTGATGCCCAGATCCCACAGTATCTCCCCTTAGGAGAGGCGTTAGGCAAGTGTAATTGAATAGCGGTGCTGCAAGTTTAGCTTTACACCTGTTTTTAAGGCTTATTGACTGAAAGGGGCTTTCATGAAAAAAGTTAGGGCTTTGCTACAGGATACACCCTCCACAAGTTAAGGAAGTAAAAATAAAGGTATATTTCTGTTTTATTTAAACCTTTTAAGTTTGTATGCATGCGGCATGGTGGCGCAGTGAAAGGTGCCAGTTAGGAGACCCGGGTTCGCTTCCCTGCGTGGAGTTTGAATGTTCTCCCCGTGTCTGTCTGGGTTTCCTCCGGGTACTCCGGTTTCCTCCCACAGTCCAAAGACATGCATGTTAGGTGCATTGGCGATTCTAAATTGTCCCTGGTGTGTGGGTGTGTGTGGGTGTGTGCGCCCTGCGGTGGGCTGGCACCTTGCCCGGGGTTTGTTTCCTGCCTTGTGCCCTGTGTTGGCAGGGATTGACTCCTGTATTTAGGATATAGCAGGTTGGATAATGGATGGATGGACATTTGTATGCATAGCCCCATTTGCCCGTTTTCATTTTTTTTCTTTCTTCAGTAATATTTCAGCAAACCCGGAGCTTGTCAGTTCAAATCCTGGTACTGACACCACTGTGTGACCCTGAGGAAGTCACTTCACCTGCAAAAAACAAAAGTAATGTAACAAATTGTACCTCAGATGTTGCAAGTTGCTGGAATAAAGGCATAAGTCAAATAGATAAATATGTATTATACACATAGGAAGTATTCTTTTATTTTCAGTTAAGTCATCTGCAGCAAACCTTGATAAATGAGGGTTTCTCCTTTTTAGATAGTGCAAACTGTTTCTTCTTCATTGAGGTTTCCTCTTGGAGAGCTTTTTTCATTTCATTGAAAATTAAAGCAGCAGCTGCCAAAATATGTAGCTTTCTTATTAATTTTTCAACATTGTGTAAAATAACTTTATAAAGTAACATAAAAGGTTTAAATACTGGTTATCCTTTTACACTAAAATATTACTAAAGAGATACAAAAAAAGTAAAATGCATATGTTGTTTTTCTTTAAGGAGATTAAATATTACTGAAGAAAGAAAAAAAAAACTAAAACAGCCAAATGGGGCTATGCATACGAACTTAAAATGTTTAAATAAAACAGAAATATATACCTTTATTTTTACTTCCTTAACTTCTTAAAAACAGGTGTAAAGATATTGACAATAAGCTACGCAAACCCACCAAGACATGGAATCGTTTAAATCAAGGCGCTGCGCTACCTTCTTCCAGATCGGCCCCAAGACGTTCATATTTTTCCAAAGCAGTTCTGGTCTCCATCGGCATCTGTAGCTGAGTCGAAAAACACCATCCCATAGTATTAGTTAACGATTAACACATTTCTGTATGTATTGTAAGCATAAAATACAACTGATAATATGTTGCGCTTATTTATCTGGTGTACCGACATTTTTGTGCGTTTAACAGCTGAAATCCAACGTGGTTTGTGCCCTTCAGAATGAAAACATTTTGCATTTACCTTTTTAATAACAGGCGAGCTTTTAAGCCTGAGAAATCACCCCGTAAATGCACACATTTAATTGCACATGTGTTAATATGTATGCTTACACAGTATTAAAAGACACTCAACAATTAATGTCATTTACCTTCGTTCCCGCGTTTGAGTTGTGCTGTAAATTCTTACTGTGAAATATAATTGACAAATAATTTGGTGAATGAACTTGTGAAGAAGGTGGAGCTGGAGTATTACGTCACTTCATTAACGAAAATGCTGTGATGTGCGGAAGGGCGGGGGGAGTGTGGGGGTTGACGGAGAATGTTTTCTTCAGCGCTCTTTGGGGCTCTTCCTTGTTTTCAGTTCACGTGATTACGTAGGAGGCGTGATGACGCGATATGCGACTCCGCCTCCTCCATTACAGTATATGGACAAAAAAGAGGTTCCAGTTATGACCATTACGCGTAGAATTTCGAAATGAAACCTGCCTAACTTTTGTAAGTAAGCTGTAAGGAATGAGCCTGCCAAATTTCAGCCTTCCACCTACACGGGAAGTTGGAGAATTAGTGATGAGTGAGTGAGTGAGTGAGTGAGTGAGTGAGTGAGTGAGTGAGTGAGTGAGTGAGTGAGTGAGGGCTTTGCCTTTTATTAGTATAGATGTACACATGATCTCAATTCAAATGAAATGAGCTCCCAGCAATGGGGCCGTCTTACTTTTACTTACAGTTCTTATCAAGAGTTAACACCTATCTGACTCCCAGCTTCCCATTACCTTGGTCCTGCCTCTAATTTTCCATCAATATTTCCCAGGAATAATGAATATAGCAGTCTATCTTATCCATCATGGCCACTTGACAGGCCCTCTCCCCACTTTGAACCCATCCAGTTCCTGCCACCATTATCTCTACTCCTCAGCTCACATTCACCACCTGGAAAAAAGAGGAGGCTTACCTGTCAGCCTCTTTCTACATACCTGGCCTTGACTCATGAAATATTGTTGGTTTCCAGCTGGCAAAGAAAATTAAAAATATACAGGAACAGGCCTTTTTGTGATTTAACCCTTGCTATACTAATGTGCACTAAGATATAATGCTTATTTTCATATATGCTCATGATTCTCTTTGAATATATACAAATTGTCAACTTTAAGAATATACTTTCTATACTACCCACCTCCATCCATACTGCTGACTCCCTCAATGTACTTAAGAAACAACTGAAGACCCATCTCTTCTTTGAGTACCTGTCTAATTGATTGAAGAAAAAAAATAACATACTGTATGCTCTGCTGTTGTCATTTATATTGTTGGTTAACTTGTTGTTTAAGTGTAATTGCTTTATCAATTATAATCTATGACTGTACATTATTAGTTATTACTTCTTTTCACTTGTGCAATCAGCTTTTGTTACCTATCCTATTACACTTGCTGAACAAACAGACCCTAGCCTAATGTCACTCAATTATGCTTACCTATGTTGTAAGTCGCTTTGGATAAAAGCATTTGCCAACTAAATAAATGTAAATGTAAAATGAGTTCTTGTAATTAGTACTGTGGACTTTTGTTGATTTATTTATTTTTGTACCTTTAAGGTCTGTTTTTGACTTTGCCTTCTCGATTTGTGTTTTGGGGACATGTTCTATTTGAATTGCCCTTTTGTTGTTTAAGACAACTCCTTCTGGGCCTTTTGAACTCTTTTGGGTCTCCTTGTTTCATTGCATTTTTGATAAATAAATATTTTTATTTATATGGATTCTTTGTTTGCCCCTTTTTGCTTCAAGTCAAATATTGATGGATCCTTTCACTTATGAAGCTGTTTGCTACGGTTGTTGGGACTTGACAAAAACGAGAGGTGAACAGCACTTATTCCATAGGGAAAAATTTTACGGGTAAGATAAATTTTACAAGATTAATATGAAATGCAATCATATCTTGCCTGAAGAAGGGGCATGAGTTGCCTCAAAAGCTTACATATTGTAATCTAGTTAGCCAATAAAAGGTGTCATTTTCCTTCTTACCACATCCATAATGGCTAACACGGTAAAACACCTTAGTACTACAGACAAGATTAATACCTAATTTTCCATCTTATTAGACAATTATTTGATTTCATCGAGAATCCTTTCATTTCCAGGTAGCATATTAGTTCAGCACCCAGTGAAAACATTTAGCTATAGTGGTTCTGTAAATGTTCAAATGTCTTTAGGAGTTATGTGTCTTTAGGAATATATGCCATTTCTGTGTGTTATTTGGCTTTGAGACTTTAGGCATAGCCTTGACTAAAAAAACCAAAAAAAAAACCAAAAACAATTAAAAACAATAGCTATAACCTTTGTTCCTGTTAGAAAACGTTTTTCTGTATCAATCCTGAATCCTAGGACCATGACACCTGACACATGGCATAAACATTTTTATTTTTTGTGCCAAACTGAATACCTGCAGATCACTGGAGTACACATCACAATTCAGTTACAAATTTATGGTGTCTGCTCCATTTAAAACAATATCTATATAATTAACTACTCCTTACAGGTCCAAATGCAGGTTATTTGTACATTTCTGAAAAATGATATGTGCAAATCAAAATTGCCTTCAGAAATAATTAGCTACAAATGTTCTTTTTTACGTATTAATCATTTGCATGTTGTCATAGGAAAGTGGGTAATGACATATATGACAACCAAAGAAGGACACTACTGGGCAGTTAGAGTGTCAGAAAGTAGTAATGATGGAAAAAACAACAGGTTCTGGCAATAGAATGATAAATTCACAGGCAAGAGCCCAGAATAAGTCACCAACAGAGTTCCCTATTACTGCAAAGAATTTTAAGGACCTCAAGGGAATAATTATCACAGGGGAATAAGGATAGTGGAATGGCAGTGGGAGATAACTGGCAGGTGTAACAAGATTTTAATAACTTCAATCATTTTTTTTTGTTATCTGTACATTGGTAAAATTATGGCAACATTATTTAAAACAGTTTATCATCTGAATTGATTTTTTATTAATGACCTTTGCTTGAGCTGTATTGTTATTTTCAAATTAAGCACATATTCTTCTCAGTCTATGCTAAGTTTGGCAGAGGAGAGATACATAAAACATGTGCACTCATTTGTATTTTGTTTAAATTTGTTACAAATGTACTCCAGTTCGTCAAACAATACAACTTATCTTAGATGACTATGTTGTTAAAAACTTTGTAGATTGTTACAAGGTATACATAAGCTGATATATTGTTTTTAATGATGTTCATTGGGTCTCCCTATTGTAATTCATCTTTCTTTTCATTTCAATGTTCTACACATGCATTGTGTGAGGGATGATGACAGGGAGGTCGGATGACACTGTCAGTTTATTAAGGTGGAGAGGAGAGGTTAGGAGTACACATTGCTGCACCCACCACATGACAAACCCACTCAAGATTCCAGATTAGGACCTGAGTGCAGCCATGCTGAGGTGTCACCACCACACTATTTCAGATGGAATGGAACCAATGTGAGTTTTTTTATGGTGGATGGAGTGCCAATTTTGCCACCAACCCCCAGGTTTTTCCCTACATGCAGGGATCCAGTTTAACATCATACCCAGGACGGATCTAGGGCCCAACGAAGTACAGTCATTTTTGGCGTTTATGGGATTCGAACTGGCAACCTTCCGATTGCCAGTGCAAATCCCTAGCCTCAGAGCCACCACTCCGCCCATAATAAGGTAGGCTTTTGTTAAAATAAATTTATTATTATTACATTTGAGACAACATACAGTATTTCCACTGAAGCTCTAGGAATTTGTCCCCAGGGCCTCTAAAAAGAACATATAACCCAGTAAGAGGTTTCTGGAGTTTACCAAAGGACTGTTCACAGGCTGTGGAATAAAGTAATCTTATTCTGAATAATCTGGTAAATTTGGAGTCAAAGAAAGAGACGTTTATGTACAAGAAGAGTGATTAATAGAAAGGTGGTAAGGAGATAGCCTTGTATTTGGATTGTGGGAAATGGTACTAGGCACCACGATATGATTAGGTAGGCCTTAAAGAAATCAAAGCTTCATTATTTCCTTTTTTCATTTGTACTTTGTATTATCAATTAAACCAACACTTTACGGTCTTCTTGTTCCATACTTGAGTTTGGGGGACCACTTGAGAACAACTTTTATGGTTCAGAATATGCTGTGATGCTGTTGTAGGTCTAATTTTACAGAAAAAAAAAATCACATTTGCTCAATTGGTAAGCATATAGTTAAAATCTACAATTTGATATGAATCCCCTATAACATCTTTTTTTGTGATCGTTTTTATTAAATAAATAAAAAAATGACAGGACATAAGCACACAATAAGAAAGATTTATCCTCTCCTGCCCAGCCTGAGCCGAGGGGTAACGTAAAAAAATATTTTGAGAAAATCCATGTGACATCGAAGAGAAAATTAGAAGTAAATAATTGTGCCACAACAGTAAAAAAAAAAAAAAAAAAAAAAAATAACTGACAGGAAAACAAAGTTCAGGAGTTACAAGCCAAGATTTACACGTTTGAGCAGCAGCAGACCAGGTTTCAATTACATTACTGGAATGAATTAAGTTATAGAAGGAGAACTGCCAGCTGTTAACAGTAATGTAGTCACGTGTCTTCCAGAGGGAAGCAATAAATAATTTGGTTGCCAGGGTACCCAAACAAAATAACTTGCATTCAGGGAATTTATGTGGAAGCATAGAAAAGTCTACTGTAAAACAAGAGAGATTTGGGGTACTGCAAGAAAGAAAAGAAGACAGTAGGTGACAAAAGTGTGTCCACAAGGAAAAACCAGAGGACAGTGTCAGAATATGTGAAGAAAAGTATCAGGTAAACTTAGGGAACATCATTGACAGAGACGGTCAGCTTTGAGGCCCATCAGAAACCACTTGCAGGGAGTAGGATAAACTCGGTGTAGAATCTGAACTGGGTGATTGGTAGTTTGAGTTTCTAAAACAAAACCTTACATTTGAGAGAATAGTGTACCATGAAAGAGGTAAAGAAAAAGGAGAAAGGTCTCTGGATCAAAGAGAAATTAAGGGCAGATTTTTATAAGATAAGTAAAGAGTAGAGGGTAGAGATTTTTTTTCTTGGGAGAGAAAGAAAAAAAACAAAGAGCACAAAGAGTGATTTGGTATGGTGCAGTCAGAGAAACCCCACGTATTCTAAGCACTGATCGGAGGCGTTGGTTAAAAAAAAAAAATAGAACAAAGTGAATTAAAATGCGCTTATAAAGACTGGAACATCTTAAGTCCTGAACAAAACCCCCAGCACACTGAATCTCGTACACTGCCAAGAACAAAATACACAGGGCTGGCCACCTATTGAGAAAGCAGGGTTATGAAACATAGGAGTGAGAGACTGCCATTTTAGAGGGTGAAGTAACTTTTCCACACAGAAAATCTTGTGGAGTCTTGTGGATTTGTATTCAGCACATTATTTAAGTATTTGCTTCTCATAATGAACCTATGCATCACATGTTACCACAAATGGAGCAATGTCCGGAGGGTCAAACCACTCTACTAAGTAAACATGCTAATTGTTCTTTAATAATAAGGCTCTAATTCACCTGAACTTTCTATGATGTACCTTGACACAGCATGCACTCAACACTTTAGTCTCATTTTATTATGGTCCATGTGCTGAACACCACAAGGTACGTCAGGAGGTGCATTCACTAATCAGAATATGTGATATGGCTGTTCTGATACTCTACATAAGATCAGATCATTATATGTGTTTTAAGATTTCTGCACAAGTTCCCAAACTGCTTACAGCAATAACCTTTGAACACTTACCTGGTTAACATCAGACAGCCTGCCTCTGTACATTGACATGCTGTATTTCTCAATGAGGTAGCCTTTCCTTTACTTGTCTGCCTTTCATGGAGTAGCCTTTCTGGAGGCACATTCTGTGTAGATCACTGTGAAGTTTACATTTACAGTGAACATCCTCTCAAAAATAACAAATGTCATGTTCATGACTTCCTCCATAGCTGTTACATCTTCTCCAGATGAAATCAATGGTATGTGGATTTTAGAGAATATTTATTTTATAGTTAATGGGTATTTAAAGTACACAATTTCATTGAGGATTCATGTATACCATTTGAATGCTTGTCTTTGTCGGTACTGCGTTTGTAGTGTCTCACCTCTGACACCGCATAAAAGTATGCACCTCAATAAAAGTGAAAACTGTCATTGAAATTTCAGTTTCTAGCAATCTTTACATTTCTGTAATGTAAGCTACCATTTTCTCCTTTGTTTTTCATTTTGATTGTTCAAATGGAAACACTACACTATCTTTGATATAGTGAGCAGAAAATGCTTTGGAACATCATACTGATTTCCTGATAGGACAGGGTTTAGCTGGTATGATGAAAGATAAGTAGCTGAAAAGCTTTAACTGGCTGTAAAACTGCAAGCATCAGTTTAATGTTTGTTTCTTCAACAGTTTACATGAGAATGCTCACCTATTCTGTGAATTAGCACTATGAAAACAGGTTAGCTATACTGTATTGACCTACTTAACATGGTTGGACTAAGATTTCTAGAGCCATGTAAATATATATATATATATCTCTATTATATAAAAAATCCTGGGACGAGATGTGACTTTTTCAGAGAGATACTTTCAAGCCCCACGAGACGAGACTTTATGCCAAGAGATTTGGAAATAAAAGACAAAGAGTAGATGACAATGTAGAACATCATAAAGTGGTTCCAAAAAGTTGCCACAATACACATTTTGAGCAGGCTAGAGATAATGAAAGTAAAAAATTTGAAAGTCTCAAAAAAATTATAGTAAAGATTGCATTAGCGCAAAGAAACGGAAATTATTACTCAGTGAAATAACAGAACAGCAAAAAGAAATCGAATATATTGTTCAGATTTAAACTTTAAGTTGGAGACTTGTAGATTGTCTAATTCGTATTGCCATCAGGAAAAAGTAGTGCGTCTTCCCAGTGAAGAGGCGTATCCGCGAGAATTAAAAGATTTGTTGTTTGGTGAAAGTGAAATCCACATATGCGAGTGGCAGAGACGCAAAGTGGCTGGCGCTTAGCGCAGATCGGGGGGTTGACGAGCGAAGCGAGCAGGGGGCAAAGCCCCCTAGTGTATATACAGATATATATATATATATATATATATATATATATATATATATATATATATATATTGTATATATATATATCCACTTACACGTTGATTTCCTTAATGCGCCAAATCCAGCTCTAGTGAGCTGGAGCCTGTCTTAGCGCCATCAGGTGCAGAATATCAGACTATCAGAGGGCATGCAACACTCACTCAGAGTAGGCCAGTTTCAGAAAACCCTTAAGTTTTTTGGGATATCAGAGAAAAAATCAGCAAAAATCCAAAGAAACATGCTGAAAGATAGGGCTTGAATCCAGTTTTCTAGTGGTATTAATGAGTGCCACCATGCTAACTTATTAGTTTTTGCCTTTCTGGGCTTTGAAACCGGTTTGCTTATAACCCAAGAGTTTAATGCTTCCTTTAGCAAAACACCTACCGTATGTTCACCTAGGTTTTTGGTGTTAAACCTTGCCTTCATTACTAAGTTAAGATTGTGGAGGTTTAAAAGGGCTGAGTCTTCTGAGCAGCTTCTATGCCAGCCCTATCAGAAGAATACCATGGTCCTGTATGTCCCCTTCTGGAACTGTGCGCCCTACTGCTGCCAGGAGGTTTTAATACCTCTAGGGTCTCCTCTCACTCTCTTGTCAGTCTGAGGCCCTAGCATTCCTCCATACTGTCCTCTAGCATCCTGTGGAAGCCTTTCAGAGTTTTAAATGTTTTAGATAGATAGATAGATAGATAGATAGATAGATAGATAGATAGATAGATAGATAGATAGATAGATAGATAGATAGATAGATAGATAGATAGATAGATAGATAGATAGATACCCACACTATGGTCTGAATACACACCAGAATGAATAAAAAGCAAGAAAATTAAAAAGTAAGAAAACTTCTGACTTGGCAGTTACAGACACAGTGAGGCATCATGGAGACATATTTCTGTTGGTAAAAAGGAGCCCCAGAGGAGTCTCTTGACACACATCTGCTGAATAATTCATTGGCTGAAAGTACTCAGTGTTAGTGTATCACAGAGAGGATGTACAGCATTGTTCATAATGGTGCTCAGTTTTGTCTTCATTCTCCTCTTTGCTATTACCGCCAGGAGGTCAAGAGTATGCCACATACAGTAACTGAATCAGCCCTTTTAATTAGCTTGTTGATTTGGTGGGCCTCTCCTGAAGAGATCATACCAGCCCAGCACACCACAGTGTAGAAGACTACACTGGCACAGATTTGTAAGAAAATATGAAGGATGTCACTTACGACATTAAAGGAATGTAGTCTCCTAAGGAAAAGCCTGCTCTGCCCTTTCTGATATAGCTTCTCTGTGTTCCGAGACCAATCCAATCCGTCATTAAAGTGAACCCCCAAGTACCTGTGGGAGTGAACCACATCTACATCCACTCCCTCAATACTGACCAAACAGAGGCTCTTTGGTGTGGCCAAGGTCAATAACCAGTTTCTTGAGTTGGCTGATGTTAAGATGCCAACAATTCTCTTTGCACCAAGAAACTAAGTTCTCCACCTGACTCCTATACTCTGTCTCATCCTCTTTATCAGTACACTCCATAAGTGCAGAATCATCTGAGAATTTCTGTAAGTGATATGACTCTGAGGTGTACAGAATGAAACAGAAGGAGACAGGACTGCTCCTTGTGGTGCTCCAGGATTGCCCATTTTCCTATCAGAGACACAATCCTTGAGTCTCTCAAACTTTGGTTGCTGAACAGAGGCACCATAGGCTCATCCACCTACAAATCTCTGAGTTCACCACTTAATAGGTATGGCTGGATGGTATTGAAGGCACTGGAGAAATCAAAAAACATAATCCTCGCAGTGCTGCCGGCTTTGTCCAGATAAGAATAAGCCTTGTGGAACATAGAGATCATTGCATCCTCCTCTCCAATGTTTGCCCAATAGGCAAACTGCAGTGGATCCAGGTGGTCTAATACAAGAGAACGCATAGTCTAGGACTTTCTGCACCAAGAAACAAAGTTTCCCACCTGACTTGTATACTCCGTCTCATCCCCTTTATCAATACACACCATAACTGCAGCATCATCTGAGAGTTTATGCAAGTGACATAACCTGGTTGTACAGAGTGAAGAGATAAGGAGACAGGACTGTTCCTTGCGGTGTTCCAGTGCTGCTCACATCCATATCAGAAAAACAGTCCTTTGAGTCTCATAAAACTATAGTGATGTAAAAATGTAAGTGATTTTGTAATTCAAAATTGTCAAATGGATTTTAAATATATTACACTTTAATTTGTCTCACTTTTCCTCTTCAATTATCCAAAATCTAAATAAAGAAAGTAGATATTACAAAGATAAGGCACATAAAGGTGATGATATTTTTTTCTTACATTAGTTACAAGTGGAATGGTTACTAGCATCTTAGAAACCTTAATATTGGTATGCCTAATAAAATGCATACACTCACTTTTTAAGTTCTATTTACTGCATCTGTTAAACTGCTTGATAGATTAGCCATACAATTTGTATTTTGCAAAGTTTTACCTCAATGTTTTCATGTTTTGCTCTTACCGAATACCGACAGAAAAGAAATTTAGCACCAGTATAAAATAAACATGCATTATTTGGTTAGAGATTTGAGTGACACAATAAGTCAGTAATGCCATCCATATTTTAAGGAAATGCACAAATCTTTATTGCTTACTTATATGGATCAAGCCAGTTACAAAATGTAAAGGTTTGTATACTATATATGCACAGTAGAATATAGGTAACATATTCAGTTTTGCAAAATATAATGTCTGCTTATTATAAGTTGAGTAAACATAAGTTGACCAAATGGGTGAAAGGAAGAAAGTATTTCTTATCATGTCTCAATGAATACAGTGTTTAGGAAGTTAAAAAAAAGGCACTGAACAATATATTGATATGCAACCGTCGTGGATAAAAATCTTGAACTTCACTCTCCCAGTACTATGCCTCCTATGATTAACAAAAACTTCTTACATAAATGCATCTAGGAAGCATTACCAAGATTTAAGGAGAGCAAAATCTGCCATAAAAGAGGATGCTCCGAGTTTTGTTGTGTCTTATAAAGAACAGGAATGGATGGTCTGCATTAAATGACGCAGGAATCATAGCACATCGCATCATCACCACCATGGCTGTTGCTGCAGCAGCTTCAGTGCCTTCCTCATTTACCTCGACAAATGATTTGTGCACTGCTTTTGACAGATACAGGTCATCTTTGGGAGACATGCCTGATAAATCGGCTCTACACATATCAAAGGCATCAACTACTCCCATGTTGATGAGCACCTCTTTCAGATCATATGATTGTTCAAGTTTAAACCTGGGCAGAGATACACTAATCTCTATCTTATCCATGTTGTCTGGGTTAGTCCACTCATGCAGTTTCTCCAAAGTGAGGCTTTGTTCTAGCTGCAATAAAAACAATTACAGTTATCGTTGATGCACTTTCCAGAGTTCATTGCATAACACTTTATTAACTAGAAAGTTGCAAGCAAATTTGGCAGGGGGTCATACACATTAACAAAACATGAATAACACTAGGGCGGCACGGTGGCGCAGTGGTAGCACTGCTGCCTCGCAGTTAGGAGACCCGGGTTCGCTTCCCGGGTCCACCCTGCGTGGAGTTTGCATGTTCTCCCCGTGTCTGCGTGGGTTTCCTCCGGGCGCTCCGGTTTCCTCCCACAGTCCAAAGACATGCAGGTTAGGTGGATTGGCAATCCTAAATTGGCCCTAGTGCGTGCTTGGTGTGTGGGTGTGTTTGTGTGTGTCCTGCGGTGGGTTGGCACCCTGCCCGGGATTGGTTCCCTGCCTTGTGCCCTGTGTTGGCTGGGATTGGCTCCAGCAGACCCCCGTGACCCTGTGTTCGGATTCAGCGGGTTGGAAAATGGATGGATGGATGAATAACACTAAGCCATGAACAACTGAAAAAAATCTGTCTTATTTGTATCCATGAGCGAACACCCTATCTATAACTGTATTCCAGACTCCAAGAAACAATTTGCAAAAGTCTGCATTAATGGACAGCAGTTATGTTAAAATAAACTTTTACAGAATATGCTTAATCGTGATTACATTTTTTTTGTAATTCCTATATATCTGTACTCTTCCAAAAATACTGTCAAGATGCACACCACAAAATTGCCCCAACGCTGGAACCATGTCACAACATAAGACCACAGCGTACATTCTGGGTTCTATGCCCAGAATGCACTGTCAAGCATTATGAATTAACTGGAATCGTCAAATGCTTGCAGAAAAATAACACAGAGCCCCCAAGATCCAAAAAAGGCAAATGGTACAATTATGAGAGGCTAACCTTCGACTTTCACAATCGAAGGACTGTTTTAATTTATTGTTCTGTTCAATTTTGTTTACAGATTTTCATTTTTAACAGAATGAAAGAAAAAAGTGTATTATTTATATAACTGGCACCAATACAACATTACAAATTACTGTACATTGTTCTAGTCATATATTTTGTAAAAGAAGCACAAATACTATTTATTTCTTTAAATGAATTAGTGTGTTTTAATTGCCCATCTTTAAGGTGGATGATACCCACCTATTTTCCACAACGGACTGTTTTTTCCCGTACCACCACTAAAGATCTCAAAATAAGAACCAGCCTTTAACTGGATAAGAGACCAACACAAACCATATGCATGCCAACAAGCCCACTTGAAACAGAAGCGTATTTCTATCCACTTATCAATTGCACATGATGATGATTACTGCATTATATTTGGAAAGTGTGATTTTTCCAAAATGGGGTGAAAAGCCAAGCAAAATGACACCTTTTATTGGCTAACTAAAAAGATTACAATATGCAAGCTTTCAAGGCAACTCAGGCCCCTTCTTCAGGCAAGATGTAATACAGAGACTGGAGTTCCCTGTGTTTATATACACACTCTAGGACAAGAAACAACATTGGTAAATCTTTAAATGAGAAATTTTAAATGTAAAAAAATTAATAGATTCATTCAGGCTAGGGTTAATTTAATAAAAGAGAGAACAATGTATGGTCAAGATCTCTGGATAAGATAACTGTCCAACAAAGTCTTTTGAAGTTTGTAATGAGTTTTTTCAAAACAATGTAGATCTGTAGAGAGGTTGTCTGTCATTCTGAGAGATGTAAATAATCCTCATATCTGGCCATAAAACTCTTGTCTCTATTCAATCCATGTTGTAATGTATTAAATTTTACCATGAGTTTAACTTCCCATTCTTTTCTCTCTTGCTGTGTTTTGAAGTTGCCCATAAGCACTGTGACTTTAAAGTCCCTCTCACAGTGTCCATGGCTGTTGAAGTGGGCCGCTACAGGAACATCTGTGTTGCCACGTTTAATGTGGAACCTGTGTAAATTCATTCTTTGGCGGAGTGTTTGTCCAGTTTCTCCCACATAGAGTGCAGTGTCAGGACATTTCATGCAGAAAATTAGGTAGACTACATTAGATGATCTGCAGGAAAATGATCCCTTTATGTGATGTTCAAGTCGGCAGTGGGGTATAACTATATGGTCTGTATCATAGATGTGGGATCATTTTCCTGCAGATCATCTAATGTCGTCTACCTAAATTTCTGCATGAAATGTCCTGACACTTCACTCTATGTGGGAGAAACTGGACAAACACTCCGCCAGAGAATGAATTTACACAGGTTCCACATTAAACATGGCAACACAGATGTTCCTGTAGCGGCCCACTTCAACAGCCATGGACACTGTGAGAGGGACTTTAAAGTCACAGTGCTTATGGGCAACTTCAAAACACAGCAAGAGAGAAAAGAATGGGAAGTTAAACTCATGCTAAAATTTAATACATTACAACCTGGATTGAATAGAGACAAGAGTTTTATGGTCAGATATGAGGATTGTTTACATCTTTCAGAATGACAGACAACCTGTCTACAGATCTACAGTACATTGTTTTGAAAAAACTCATTACAAACTTCAAAAGACTTTGTTGGACAGTTATCTTATCCAGAGATCTTGACCATACATTGTTCTGCTCTCTCTTGTTAAATTAACCTTAGCCTGAATGAATCTATTAATTTTTTTACATTTAAAATTTCTCATTTAAAGATTTACCAATGTTGTTTCTTGTCCTAGATTGTGTATATAAACATAGGGAACTCCAGTCTCTGTATTACATCTTGCTTGAAGAAGGGGCCTGAGTTGCCTCGAAAGCTTGCATATTGTAATCTTTTTAGTTAGCCAATAAAAGGTGTCATTTTGCTTGGCTTTTCTCTATATTCACAATGGCTAACACGGTACAACACCCTAGTACTACCAAAATGGGGTAAAAATTCAAATGGAAAATTTTCATTGCATGGATAAACATGAATGCCTATACAACGAGTGCTAACTTGCACAATGGTACCAAGGGATTCAAGAAGAAAAAACAGAAAATGGTAGTTTTGTGAATAAAACTGCAGTTCCTACTAAAGTGTCTCACCTTCTTTAGTCCAGTGGAGTTATCTTCAATGTCTTTTGGGAGTAAAATCAGCATACTCAGTTCATTCTCAACATATGGGAGTTCAAGGATTTGACACTGCATCTCAGGAATAAAGGCAAACTTAAACTTTGACTTCTGATGCATCATCTTAACCTCTTTAGTTTCATTCTGCAAAGGTTGTAAAGAACAAAAATAATTTATGAATTACATTGGACATACATAGAGAAAAAGAATTGAAAATACAAAATATGCAGTATATTTTAAACAACAGTGCATGTAGCACTATATTAAAGTGTACAAAAACAGTTTAGTTTGGGTCAGGGTGCTAAACACCACCCTCTGGGGGGCCACAGTGATGGCAGCATTTTTTTTTAGATCCAGTTTTTTAATTTCATGTCATTTTTGGTGTAAATTCAAATATCTTTATTTAATCAGATGGCTCACTACATAACTCTGCCTTCTGCATGACCAAATATTAATGTGAATTTTGTTTCTCTTTATTGCTGCCATGAATTTTTACTGCTCAGATTCCTAATTCACTTAGTTGTCAAGAATTTTAAATTAACTGTAGGTAATTAATCACAAATTGCAAGTAATCTGTTAAATTCAATCATCCTGTATATGTATGTCCATCATGTTGAAACTGCACCTAACAAAATCCTTTGAAAAAAGGAAAGAAAAAAAAAGCATAAGTATTGAATGGTTCTAATCCATAATACAGTACTACTTACTTTTGATTTTCCTAAAAAATTGAAATCTAGGTTGGATGGAATATTTACACCACAGAATGAGAACAGATAAGAGCATAAGAATAAATAATTAAACTTGTTCCCAGGGCCGGATTTATATGAAAAGAGGCCCAAGGCTATTCCACTTATGAGGCCCTTTCACCTTCCATTTTTAAGTTTGTAAATTACATGAGAGATAATAAAATACATCATTACTGTGATTAACCAATACATTTTTATGTTTGTTTATTAGTCATATGCGTAGAATTTCTCCTTATTTTCGGTTCAGTGTTTTAGTGTTCACTGTTTTTAGAATAGTGTAATTTTAATTTTGCTAACAATTTGAATGTAGGCCCCTCTTGATCTTGAGGCCCTAGGCTGAAGCCTAGTTAGCCTATAGGAAAATCCGGCCCTGCTTGTTCCATAAACCAAAAACCTGCCCTCTAATGAAGAATTTAGCTGGAACAAAATAGAACTGGTGGTGTGCACCACGCAGGTAAATTTAAAGGTAAACTTGAGTGTAAACGCATTACACAAAATTAGAGCACAGTTAACAATTAAAGAAAAACTTCTGTTGAAATGCTTATTTTGGTGGGACAGTGGATTGTGTTGATAAATTCATATTGCAGTTTTATCCTCTTTTATAGGAATCCAAGAATGAAAAGACCAGTGGCGTAGCGTGGGTGTCAGACGCCTGGGGCGGAGGAAAATTCCGCCACCCCCTTATTTAGGTATTTCAATTTAAAAGACTAAAATATACAGTAATTCTAAAGAATTTTTCGGCAAGAACAATCATCATTATTGTGTATTGTACAGGTTACAAATAAAAAAGTCATGTATATATGTTTTACAATATAATAATCACATTTATTACAAAAATTCTTACACATATGCCACTTACATTGATATAATAGGTATAAAACACTTATGATTATACCTTGACGATTGACAAGATGAAGTTATTAGCGAATTGAATATAAAACACAAATCGACTTCCAATTAAAACTAGAACGATAATGTTACTATTTATATTTTTATTGAAAAATAATATAATTGTTAGAATTAAAAACAAAACGTCTGTCTTTAACTAAAACTTTATTTGTCTACTTTTTTTAAGAGCAAAGTCTTTTATTGCACTATCAATGTCTATAGCATCACATACCTCTTGCTCAATAGACAAGATAGCCAGATTGGTTAGCCTTAAAGTACTCATTGTTGATCTTAAATAATTTTTGATCAATTTCAATTTTGAAAAACTCCTCTCACAGCTGGCATTGCTTATGGCAATTGTGAGGAATATTCGGAGCATTATTATAATATTGGGCAGAGTATCTTCCAGCTTGGATTTCACAATAAATTTTAATAATTCAAGTGGGTCCGCATTAATTAATTTATTTTCGTTGCCTGTGGCAGTAATAAAAGTCCGCAGTCGAAGTCGTTCCAGTTTGAAGTCCTGCTCATCAATTTCATTTAAAGAAAGGGGATTCCCCAGTTTCGTCACAGAATAAGTAATGAAAAATTCCGTGCTCATTTCAATCGGTACGAATCGTAGGAGCGACAAAAATCTGAAACGAAATGGTTCAAATTTTTACAAGATATTATTATTACTAATTGTGAAATTTTGCCACCCCCTAAAAGTGCCGCCCGGGGCGGGCCGCCCCTGCCGCCCCCACTACGCTACGCCACTGGAAAAGACTCTATCTTATATAGGACCAATCTCCTAGTCCATATTTATAATATTGTACAATGCCAAGATGGGTGGGGGTCTTAGGTGGCCTAAGTCAGTAGAACTGTGACTTTTCCTTTTATTACCAACAATGCGCACCCTTGTATTTTCTTCAAGATTGTTGATGACTGGAGTTCTGATTTGTTTATATTCATCAAATTGGAACTGTTCTGTTTTAATCTCTGTTCGATCTAGATTGTGTGCTCATTTTGGTAAATGATGAATCATCTTAAATGTTCATTGTTGAACTATAACTGTAAACTTGTGCAAGTCTTTAAGCCTGTACTCGGTGAAGAATGCTAAAAATACATCCATCCATCCATCCATTATCCAACCTGCTATATCCTAACTACAGGGTCACAGGGGTCTGCTGGAGTCAATCCCACCCAACACAGGCCATAAGGCAGGAAACAAACCCCAGGCAGGACACCAGCCCACCGCAGGGCACACACACACACATCAAGCACACACTAGGGACAATTTAGAATCACCAATGCATGTCTTTGGAATGTGGGAGGAAACTGGAGCACCCGAAGGAAACCCATGCAGACACGGGAGAACATGCAAACTCCATGTAGGGAGAACCCGGGAAGCGAACCAGGTTCTCCTACTGCGAGGCAGCAGCACTACCCACTGCGCCACCATGCCGCCATGCTAAAAATACATGAATGTATTAAACATTCAAAGTTAATCTGACTTTCTAAAAAATTCTAAATAAAATAGAAACCAAAAGATCGTCTAAACTGACCAAAGATACGGCATTATACAATTGACGTATACCTTCATTCAGCGACCAAATCACAACTGAACTTGTGGGTCTGCAAGCCAATTAAAACCAAATATCTTTCTTTGGCAATAAAATGTTCCTACAGAGGCAAAGCAAGGAAGAATTCAGAAATCATTAATATATATTTGCCAACAGTTCAAGGCCGCTTTAGTTTTGGAGTGACCAGTTCGGTGAAAGGGATGCGACCATTTGTACTTTGTTCAATAATCCAGTCATATTCCATAGCATTATTTACAGCTAATTGGAAAAAATGGTACATGCTTCATGCTTGAATCATAAACAAAACATTTAAGTGAAAAACTGATAGGCTTTTTAAAAACAGTGTTGGGAATGCCATGCAGCTTTGCATACCTTATTTATTCTGAATTGTTCATTTCTCGTAGAAGATTCTTGGAATTTTTTCTCCCAATTGCCTTTGAAATAGATGGCATTCACCAGTACGAGCCTAGTGAGATCATCTATAGTTCCACTTGCCAGCAAATCCTTAATTTTATCTGTAAGACACATAATTTAAAAATGATCAATTATACTTTTTTAAAAACCACACTAGTTTTTATTCACTGCAAAACATTTCCAACTTAACAAAGTTTTGTAAGAATGTGCGTCCTAAAGATATGAATTAAACTTTTATAACATTAAAGTAATCCAAATGGCACTTTAAAAGAAGAAAACTATAAATCATTCATGACAAGTGCTAGAAAATTAGACAGGCTGCCGCTCCCTTCTATCTAGATCTTAACAATAATTTATATAAAATTTTGTAAAAAAAAAAAATAGTCATGGGCACAGCCCTTACATTTTTTTTCAGCTACTTCTCAAACTATTCCATGTTAAAGTACATGTGAGTATGCTGCTCTTTTCCCTTTCTCCCTTACTGTCACCAACTGTCATTATTGGTACAATTTTGTATTTAACATGAGTTCACTTAACATCTTTATCTATAGTGAGCCAGCATACAGGTATTGTACCTCTTCATGGCAACTCCAACACCTACATCAACTGAGCTTTTAAATCTGGATTTTGTCATGCTCCTCTACTCTGTTAGACTCGGTCATTATAGATTATGTTGTCGGCCACACTCAGTGTTTCTTGTGGATTTGGTCCTGCTCTAAAATCACCCTAGCCAATTACGTGAGCGATTATCATTTTCGTACCTCTGTTAATATTGCTTTGTCACCTCCTCCTTAGTCATTATGTCTCTTTTCCATTGCACCCACCCCACTTCCTCTGCAGTCCAAAGAACCTTCTATTTGCATCACATCTGATATTTACATCTTCCTCATTCTCCTTCACTCTAGCATATATCTCAGAAAGTGCTGTCCACCTATACATTGCCACAGTGACACAAGTAACCAACTTGGCTTCCCTTGTCAAAACCAGGCTTCCAAGGAATTAATTGTGTTTCTAGCACACTGAAAAACTACCAGAGTAGCAGTCGCATGCAGAATGTAAAAATACATTTTGGAATTACACTCCCTAAAACAATGGTAGAAAATCATTTTTTGTTCAAGGGGCATGTTTTTTCCCCCTCACTGACTGAAATTTAAATGCATGTTATAAACAGTTAGGGGGATTTTGTGAAATATACAAAATAAACAGTTAACATGATCAAAATAGTGACCATCGATTTATTTAACCTCACCAACAGCACAAAAAAAAAAAAATTAAACGGTGTATAAATTCAGTTTATTTTCTTTTTCATTGTCTTTTATCTCATTGGATGAATTAAGTGCACCTTTCAATATGGTAAGGTCTGGTATAATTATATGCAGAAATAAGTAAACTACACAGGAGAAACATTATTATTCCATCACAGTAGTACAGTGGGCATCTTAAGTATACTCCTAACGAGAGGCTCCTTTGTCATCTTCATCATCCTCAGCATCAATGTCACCAATCCTGAAGTAACACTGTAGCTAAATTAACCTATTCATAAACCATCAAAGTGATTAGCTATCACAGACCATAAGCAGGCATGTGATACTTATGAGAAGTTAGAACCATTTTATGTTTTTACTTCTTTTCATTGAATCATCGTCATGGTGCTTATGCCTCTTGCTATGGCACTATTATATGGGAAAGGTAAGCAAGCTTAGCAATACATTCAGTGTATTTTATCAGCACAAATTTTTATTCTGAACCAATATAACTTTCATTTTTCAATGGATTATAGACTGCCTCATTTGATAGATATGAGCTGTGGTGGTTTTGTTAATATATTCTCCTTGGTGTTTGCAGCAGGATGTGGAGTAACCCCCATAACAACAAAGCAGCCTATTTTAAAAATGAGTGTTTACTCAGTCAGTCCGGTGCCAGAGGTAAAAGTGGTAAACAGATTAACATTAAATGGAATTTGAAGTGTTAAAGAAGTGTTTTAGTGTGATGGTGATGGTCATACATATTCAGTTGTTACTACAAGTATGTATAACTTTGGGAGATTTTTTAATCTGTCCTTATGATTAATGAGTGGAAATATTTTGATATTAGGGCACATTTACCCATAGCCCCTAGATTATTTCTAATGCTGAAATAAAGAAATCTGGATTTTCCACTTCTGACATTACATTGTTTCTAGCTCTTATGAACTAATGCTAAAATGCCACCCTCCCTCTCCTTGTGTGATTTCTTTAAAATCTCAACTAGATTACTCTAAATCCCACTTTAAATGCTTTCATAAATAAATTTTAACAGACTACCACTGTTTATGAAGAATGAGTTATGATGTGAATTAAATCTATTAAATAAACAATTTGCTTACAATGCAAACAACTTCAAGTAAAATTTTGCAACAAACTGTAAACAACTACTTGCGAAAGTAGTTTATGTTCTTAAGTTATATCCAAGACTAGCAAAACAATGCCTAATTTGTTCGCCAATTCAAAATAGATCCTTGCCCAGTTAATGCTTATTTTCTGACTAACTATCCTTACAGGAGAATGGCTTCATACTATCATAACTGCTCACGCTCAGTCAGTTGCATCAGGCTAAATAGTTCCAATAGAGAGAAAAATTACCATTTGTCTGCTTTTCAACCCAGGCATTTATATTCTTTCTTGATTCTTCTGGAGCTTTAACAAAGTCAACAGATTCAAGGCTAGCATGATAAAACTTGTTGGTTTTTTCAATGTATTCCTGTAAAGACAGTTATGAAAATATGTATCACATTCAGTAATATTTGTATTTCTTACATTGCCCCTTAATATAATACCACTGCTTTCTGAGATGCACTTGCTGATGTTTCTGTTGACCTTAGTCACTGATCATTTAAGTAACCATTCCACCATCACAGGATAATAATAATAATAATTCTTTGCATTTATATAGCGCTTTTCTCACTACTCAAAGCGCTCGATACCTCTCAGTCACAGGCTAGAATCCTTACTTTATATTATTAGTGGACCACCACTGTTACTGTGACATGACACTGCTGCATCTTCAGTCTGTTTAATTGTAGGTAGGTCCATTTTCAGTTTCTCATTAGAATAATATCTGTCGTCATCCCTTATATATCTGCATTTTTGCTTTCTATTGATGCATTTCTATTCTACTCCTTCCAAAGGTCTAATGCAATTGTACATCCTAGAACTCTTTATAAATCATTACTTTTGCAGTTACAATGGTAATAAACACTTATTTGACAAAAGCTACCCAAATATGCTTGAAAACATGCAGTCTTTTTGCAATCTACCGAGCGAAAGTAGTTTGTCTATGTGACTCTACTCTCAAGAAAAATATGTTAATAACCTCTTCAGTTGGTAATTTGCTGGCAAATATTCATAATTTGTGTATTATCACAATACACCCAACTTCACTTGTTAATATTTTTAATAGCTAATTTGACATGTGCAAACTAGCCATGATTAAAATGCCAAATCTTGAAAAAATATTTCAGTTTAGTGTAACATGTCGATCTCACTTTGGAGGAAAAATATGCAGAGATACTTTTTGAGTATGAAACTAACAACAATCGGTAATGAGCTCATAATCTTGAAACCCAAGCAGACAGGCAAACCAGTGACGACTTAGAGAGGTATTATTTTTCCGTGAAGATTCAAAGGATTTCAGACATTAGACTAAGCCACTAATGTGTACCTTGCACACAAAGAGAGAAAGTCTTATTCAAGTTTCTTCTTGACTGTATGTTTATACCCTGTGTTTCTGTATAAAATGAAAGGACAGAAGTACTAAGAAAACACCTAGTTTTCACACAGAGAAAACTATAATCCATGGCTGCTTTCTTTGGAGAGATACAGTGGGTTGAAAGAGTATTCAAACCCCTAGACAAAGTTTAAATTTCCTGTAATATTTTTCTTTGAAAATGCATCTTTAGTTTCATACTGCTACATATAAATGAGGGCCTCTTGGACAATAAATTTCCACTAAAAAATCCTGAAAATCAAATTATGTTGCAACGATAAAGAACATATCAGTGAAATCTGCTGTTGAATAAGTATTCGACCCCTAATGGCTTGAAGACTGTATGATTGTTACCAATGTAATAAGGGTAATGAAAACAGGTGTAAACAATCAAGCAATTAATCCTCTAGCTTGTTGACTGGTCTAGAAGTGATTATTTAGGCCAGTTCTTAGGAACATACCACTGAGAAATCAGTACAAGTGGCTTATTTGGTGAAACCTCAAAAACTGACAAAAATGAAGACAAGGGAACTTACTAATGACTTGAGAACCACTGTGATTAAGAGGTTAAAAATGGCAATGGTGTCAAGCTCCTTAGCCTGTGTGTCCATTGTGAAGGCCATCATAGTGAAGTGGAAGACAACTGGAAGCACAGTGAACCGGCCAAGGTCAGGCCGCACTTTTAAAATAACAAAGAAAATGTCAAAAATAGTCAGAGAAGTAAGAACAAATCCTAAGGTGACTCTCAGTGACCTGCAAATCTCAGTATCAGCAGCTGGAGTGGATGTGCACAAGAATACAATATCGAAGGTTTCGCACAGAGAGGGGCTATATGGCAGAATTGCCAGAAAACAGCCACTACTAAAAAAATGTCATCTGGAAGCTCGATTAGAATTCGCTAACAAACATCTTGACAAGAGTCCTGCATTCTGGAGTCATGTACTTTGGACTGATGAGACCAAAATTGAACTTTGTGGCCTCAACACAAAGGTGTTTGTCTGGTGGATGGAAGGGACTGCCAATGATCCAGCAAACACCATACCTACCATCAAGCATGATAGGGGGAGCATCATGCTTTGTGGCTGCTTCTTTAGGGCAGGCACTGGGTCCCTTGTCCATACTGATGAAGAATGGATAGTAAGAAGCATATTAAGATTTTGGAAGAAAACCTTCAAATGTCAGCCATGAAATTGGGACTCGGACGACACTACCACTTTCAGCAGGACAGTGACCCCAAACACTGTGCAAAAGTAACCAAACCATGGTTTGACAAAAAGAAGATCCAGGTTTTGTATTGGCCTAGCCACAAATTTGTGGCGTGATCTCAAAATTGCAGTTTACAAACGAAAGCCTTTAAACTTTGCCCAGTTGGAGCAGTTCTGCAAGGAAGAATGGGAAAAATTGCCTCCATCCAGATGTGCTAAGCTTATAGATGGCTATCCAAAGCGATGGCAAGCAGTTATTGCTGCCAAGTATTGACTGGGTGTCATGTGAAGGGGTCAATTACTTTTTCAACAGCATTTTTCACAACATGACTGTCAATTTGCATTTGTTTAGTTCACCAAGCTCTAAATGTTTCAAAATATGTACAAAGAGAAATAAAAGTTCACTGTGATATTCTGCATTTGTTGATTTTTATAGGTTGTAATGATGTAAGATGGAAATATGGTGGCTTTCCATCTTTCCAGCTTTTTCAACCCACTGTACCTGCTGAAAGAAGCAATGCAGGCCAAAGCCTAGTCATTCTGGCCCCTTGATCATCTCCTGTCTCTAATTGGCTCTTTCTCTCACCCCTTCACCACCTAACAGCTAATGTGTAGTGAACACATTGGTTCATAAATGGCTGCTGTCACATCATCCAGGTGGATGCTATACATTAGTGGTTGCTGAAGTGGCTCCCCACTCACTATTAAAAGCACTTAGAGTAGTAAGAAAAGTGCTATATAAATGTAAAGAATTATTATTATACAGTATGTGATAAAGGTGTAAATTAAAATGTGTGTTATTCGATTTTTCAAAATGCTAAAAAGTCAAAGTGATCACTTTACATGGATACATTTTGGACAAGATTACACTTCCTAAAACTAAAAACAACCTCAAAATGATTTAGATTACCTTAACAAAGTCATAAGATCTTTCTCCATATAAACGGTTAGCCATGCTTAACTGATAGGGAGCTCCTTTTTTGTTGATGTTAGCAATCAATGTGCTAAAATGGGAGTGCACTTCATCTCCAGCCTTGTGAAAATGAAAGGTCTAAAAAAACATTTAAACAGAAATAACATTAACAAACAATGCTAGAAACAGAAACCTGCCAGAGATCTTCAATCTCTGAAGTATTAAAAATACCTTAAGAGGAAGGGTGCAAAACATCAGACATATTGCACATATATTGCTCTGGAAATAAAACTACATAATGCAGAAAATACCTTCACCATTCCTCAATCTAACTTAACAGTACAACACATGTAAGCTAACTTTAAAAGTCTAGGCAATAGATAAGACTAAAACAAAATTATAAAAAAAGAAAATCCAAGCCTTCTAACAGCACCTTAACCCAGAGATGTTTGTTAGTAGCAAACAAGTTTGAGAAGTTTCCTTTAAAGAAGAGGTTTTTTGCATTTATTCCCAGCACACCATTCTCAAAAGCTGCCGGACCCGTGATAGCCCTTGAAGCCTAACTTAGCGTATACCACCTTGGCCAGGCTCTGCTGCATTAAACCTTTTTGTTGACTTCCACTAGCAGCTTTGTCTTTCTTTGAACTGGTAAAGTGAAGAACCTATTGTTAAAAATCAGTACAAAATGGGTTAGCAAACATGTAAAAACTGTCAACGGCAAACTTTTGTATGTATACTAAACAATTATTTCAATAATAAATCTACCAATATAAAATGTAAATAAGAGTGAAAAGTTTTAGAATATTGTGGACATTACTTCCCCTATATTTTTGCCTGTAACTTGACCCTATTTCTTCCAGTTCAGTTAAGCTATTCTATATCAAGCTTCACTATAAAGATCATGAACTCTTATTCATGTGAGCATTGTATTGTATCAGTATTACACTGACTTATCTGAAAGTGTCATTCTTGTTTGACTACAAACTGTGGCAGCACACATTTATTAGACAGTAACTGTGACATATGCTGCAGTGCTCACTTTAAGACTGAGTCAGTGCTTACTTGAGCATTTAACAAGTTTACAGAAAGGTGGCACAGTGGTTAGCACGGATACTTGTATCTCTAGTTCAAATCTTGGCCTAGGCACTGCAACTGGCACACTGGTCTGCATTGGTTTTACTCCGGGCATACATGAAAGTGTGTGTGTGTGTGTGTTGGAGTGACCCCTGTGATAGGCTAAATACAGATTAAGATTGTTTCTTCCTTGTATGCAGTGCTGCTGGTGTAGGCTTTGGCCCAGGAGACCCTAAACTAGATTCAGTGAGTCTGATAACCTTATGTTACATAATAAACTGATATACCCCTACCCAACCCCTAGTCACTATCAAAACTAATTTTAAAAGACTTTAAGTGTTGGCACACAAACGATTTTAGCACTTTAAAATTTAGCAACATTTCTGTTTACATTTTGTAACTTAGCTTGTTACATTAAGAAAACATACCTGAGGGCAAGTTGTCTGAAAAATAATAAACGTATAGTGATCAAATTCACCCTGAATCAATTCAGACACATCAGTAGGTAGGGGACAGGAAAAAAAAGTGCTTGGTTGTGTGACTTAAAAATTCTAACATTTTTTTTTCCACATTTTCTGCTCTAATACCAGCATTATGTATTATTACATATCTTCCACTCACATTAACACTGCTCAAACATACAATGAATCCACAGGCAACTCCTCAAACCACATAGGTGACATTATTAGACAAGACACTATGAACATCAAGCTAAGAATGACAATCAAAAAAGTGAAAATTACTTATGCCAAACTTTAAAACAACATATCAGAACTGGAAAGAAGTGTTGCCAACAATATCAGACAGCTACGTTATCATTTGCAAGAGAGGAATAATGTTCTGTATTAACTGAAGATGCTAGAATCCTTGGCTTACTCTAGAATATTTCACTTGAAACCAAACCTCAGAGAGTACCCCCGTGCCATATGTATAGTACTTGATGGAATGCACTTCAGTTGCGGTGCGAGTTTGAATCATAGGACCTTGACAGGAACAGACGTAACTGGTATCAAACGATAGGCCACGCTATACCTGCAATACGTACTGCACAGGGAAATTAATCACTTCTAAAATCTGGACCAAAAACATTTTTAAAGAATAAGACAGGCCACCTTAATTCAACCCAACACACAAGAATATTCCAGAAAATACAGTACATTTGGTTACGCTCAAATCTATGTGCTTGCACTCAAACTGATCGGCTTCTAATTTTCTTTTTATTAAAACCAATAGCAAAAGTCAATGTTTTGTTTCTTATTCTACATCTATGAAATAAAAACAGCTAAACATGAGAACAGGAGGTCTGCTGTGTTTTGTTGTATAAAAATAATTTGGGATATAAACACAAGCATTGGTAAGTGCAATAATGAGCATATATGCCCAAAAGGGTAAACTTCTTTTGCTCATTTTTCAATATAATATATGTAGTATGACAGACAGTTAATGAAAAGCTTATCTGTGAGAGAAAATGAGAGTACTATGACTCAGAGACCTGTAAAATTCTGGACTAACTGCTAACAGTTGCATAAAATGGCCACACAAATCATGGAAAAAATGAACAAATATACTTTAACACAGCTTAAAACATGTCGCAATGATAAAGGATATCTTGCTTAATTGGAAGAATCCCAAATCAGCCCAAATAGTTCAACGGGAGTGCAATGTTTTATAATATTTAAAGCAAGAAAAATCTTATGAGCTAAGGTATAAAGCTTCTTCAGAATGTGGAAAGAATTCATTTATGGCATTTAATCTAGCCTGCCTAGTCTCTGCCTGTTTTGTTTTCTTTTATGTTTTATTATACCCTTTTTAATATACCCTCAGAACAGGTTGGGTCACAGGTACACGTAAGGCTTAAATTTATGTGAACTATCTGGAATGTTGTGCTGATTGCATATTTGATTGTAGTGTTTTACATATTGTAATGTGATTTTAAGCTTAATCATACTTAATGTAAAATATATTCCTCATAAAAACTTTTTTGTCAGAGCAAAACCAAAACTTCATCTGTGGATCCAGAATATTTTTCATTCCACATAAACAGGCCTGCCAAAGTGATACTGGAAGCAGTTGTGCTTAGTATGTGTTTGCCACATCAGACAGAGAAAAAATTGTTGCTGCTCCTCTCCTAAGTGGCTTGCAGTTTCTTTATTTTTAAAAGAAATATCACTGTTTTATTGTGGATTAGGAAGATCCATAAAAAGAAAAAATAGATTAAAGCTATTTCCACATCGAAATAAACAAAGAACTTGTGGTCCCGGGTGAGTAGTGATATATTGCTTAGCTTATGCAAGTAAGAATTTCACTGTTCTCCACACATGTGGCAATAATGACCTTAAATGTCTATAAAATAAAATGGTTTACAATTAATTGTAGTTTAATTTTTCAATGTGGAATTACATTTGATTTTGTTTACAATTTTTTGTGCTGTTGCATTTATGTTCAATCTGCTTAAACATTACTGGTGTGGAATGTGGGATATCCTGGGCATGTTTGAAATGCAAACAGAAAACCAAAAATTATATAGAATACAATATGCACCTGATGCTGCAGGCATAGGTTTTAAGATCGATTATCTGCAATGGTATTCAATAAACCAAAATTATGTCTATTTTTTTTGCTTGAGCAGGGAGTGTACTGAAGCTGTTCTACTTTATTGGAAAAGTTGCTTAAAGTACCATGAATGTACTATAGAGCCTTGTCACAAAAACCAGAAATAAGAGTCTGGTTTGGGGCAGCCACCTGTATATTGGTATCCTGGCGGCAAAGTTGCAAAATGTATAACAGCACTGATGTGCACAAAACCGAGTCCAAAACAGAACTAAGGGAATAGGGAAAAGGTGAAGACAGGAAGTGCGATCAAAGGGGTCGGACTCATAGGGGTCTTCAGCCGTAGGCTCGAGCCCGGAAGTGACATCACAGGGGCCGGAGCCGGCAAGGTCTTTTTCAATAGGCTCGGACCTGGAAGTGATGTCAAGAGGGCCAAGTGGAATCTCCCGTGAATGGTCTGCAGGAAAGGGAGAAAAATAGTTGGGGCAATCTGACACATCCCAGTCTGATTCGGAATTGCCCTTCCTCAAGCCCTTTAGCTGCCTCTCATGCGCACGTGTGTGACAGGCCCCTCACTACCTCCAGGATGGACAGGATAACTGTTTCCAGCTCCCGTTGCTGTCTGGGACTTAAATTCGCACTGAAGTTAAGGCTACTAACATGAGCAAAGAGTGAGCAGGGCTGACTGGAGGAAGGACCAGGATCCCTATCCTTCCACGGTTTCAGCAGATTTACATGATAAACTCACTCTCTCGGCCGACGATTGGGTTGACTCACCAAATAGTTCACGAGTCCTTTCCTCTCCTTAACTTCATATGGAACTTGCCAATTGGCTAGTAACTTAGAGTGGGAGGTAGGTACTAGAACCATGACCCAATCTCCTGGGCGGAACTCTCGGAGAGACGTGCCTCAGTCGTAATATCGGATCTGTACTGCTTGAGCCTCTTCCATGTGACTTTTAAGGAGGGGCCAAATATTACCAAATCTATCATGTAATTGCGCGATATACACCAATATATTTGTAGAGGGAAGGGCCTCTTCTTCCCATCCTTCCTTTAAAATGTCTAATATGCCCCAGGGCTGTAGCCCATACAATAATTTAAAAGGGGAGAACCCCGTGGAGGCTTGTAGGACTTCCCAATAGGCAAAAAGGAAGAGGGCGAGGAGCTGATCCCAATTCCTTCCATCCTCGTTGACCACCTTATGAAGCATTTGTTTGAGAGTCTGATTTAATCTCTTTACCAGACCGTCGGTTTGAGGGTGATACACCGCAGTCTTTATATGCTTTATTTTAAGTAACTTGGCAGTCTCCTTGAACGTCTCCGAGGTAAAAGGTGTTCCTTGGTCCATCAGGACTTACATAATCCTTAGGGATGTCGCCTCATGCAATTCCACCAATTCCTGTGCGATGGCTTTAGAATTAGCTGAGCGCAATAGAACAGCTTTTGAGGTAATTAGTAGCATAATCCACAAGGTCTAAAATGTACTTGTGTCCTCGGGCTCAGGGCTCTAGGGGTCCGACTAAATCGACCCCAATTCTGTGGAATGGGACATCAATTAGGGGAATAGGAACGAGAGGAGCGCAGTCCTTCCTAGGAATCTGTCGCAATTGACACACTGAGCAGGAAGCACAAAAGCGACGAACCTCCTCATTGATTCCTGGCCAATAAAATCGAAGCTTGATGCACTCCAGGGTTTTCTCTGTGCCCAAATGGCCACCTAGGAGGTGGGCGTGTGCTAACTCACAGAAACTACCGCTGGAAGGTCCGCGGGATTAGCAGTAGCCTTCTGTCCTGCCAGTCATGCTCTGCTATGTGATACAGAAGGTCATTTTCCAACACAAAGTGAGGACCCTGTGTTGTGGAGGCAGCTTGAGATGGCTCATCCCCGTCTACAACTAGGCCTAAGTTAAAACCAGGAGTAGTATGTGTCTCAGCGCTTTTTGTTTTAGACCAGTCCTGCCCCAGTATCACCGGATGTGATGGATTTGGGAGTACCGCCACGGTTAATTTCTGTACCGATCCTCCGCAACTGATGACACAGGTGGCGGACCTGTACCAGCGGATTTCTCAGTGGACACAGGTTATACTGGTATTAATTTTTAACCACTGTTGCAGCAGCACAAACCGGCGAGCAACAATGGTAATGTTTTTGCCGGAATCGAATAAGGCTGTGGTTTTGTACCTGTTTACGATCACCACTCCTGTGTGTGGGACCGCCAACGGGTTAGTCAGAGCACGCCAACTCCTCCTTCCCCACTACCTGCATTCCTCCTCATTCCCAAGCGGTTTGCATGCCCACACATCTGGGGATAGCACAAGCTCCGGGTTGTACGGGGGAGGGCTAGGTTTTGGGACGTACTCTGGCTGAATTTAACTAAGAGATGGTTCTGCTCCCTCAGATTGTGAGGCTGTCCTATGTGTCTCCAGGAGCTCTTTGAGCTCTGCCATGTTCTTAAACTGCTTACCCCAGACCAGCTGGGTGAAACCACGGGGTAGTGATTTCAGAGGCAGCTGGCAGGCCACCTACTCTATTATTTGGTAGGACTTGTTCTCATGTGGTCGTAACCACTGCCCTACCATTGCCCACAAGGACCAGGCTTGTTTGTGGAACGGCCACTCTGGGTCGAACCTCCACTTTCTCACTTTAGACACCTGCCAGTCTGGGGCACCCCTAGGTGGAAATCGGGGCTCTGTTTTCACAGGGAGACAGGCACTCTCCTCCAAGAGAGCATAAGAAGCCCCTTTTGCCCCCCCCAACTGGAGCAGCCCGATTCTGTGAGCCCCTCCTGCACACTCCCTGGCCTGCCTAGGTCGCCTGGCTAAGCATGCCTGGAGCTGAGCGAACCACAGGACACCCTTCCCGCCTGAAAACTCTGCCACGGTACGCTCCCACCTGGGTACGTTGCAGGTCCTGTCCCCTTCTCTTCAGAGACCTTTCCATCCTGCCGGCTATGCCAATGTCGCAAAAACCAGACATAAGAGTCATAAAAAGGTTTGGGGGAGCCACCTGTATATTAGTATCTTGGCTGCAAAGTTGCAAAATGTATAACAGCACTGATGTGCACAAAACCGAGTCCAAAACAGAACTGAGGGAATAGGGAAAAGGTGAAGGCTTTTAAAGGGGAGCACAGGAAGCGAGATCAAAGGGTTCAGGCTCATAGGGGTCTTCAGCCATAGGCTCGAGCCCGGATGTGACATCACAGGGGCTGGAGCAGGCAAGGTATTCTTCAATAGGCTCGGACCCGGAAGTGACGTCAAGAGGGCCAGGTGGAATCTCCCGTGAATGGTTTGCAGGAAAGGGAGAAAAAGAGTCAGTGCACTCTGCCACATCCTGGTCTGATTCGGAATTCCCCTTACTCAAGCTCTTTAGCTGCCTCCCATGCGCACATGTGTGACAGCCTCTGAAGTGAAAGCTATGAAGTGAATTGAAATGTATTACAATTTTTTTTTTTTTGTATAGCCCAAAATCACACAAGAAGTGCCGCAATGGGCTTTAACAGGCCCTGCCTCTTGACAGCCCCCAGCCTTGACTCTCTAAGAAGACAAGAAAAAACTTCCCCCCAAAAAAAACTCTTGTAGGGAAAAAAATGGAAGAAACCTTGGGAAAGGCAGACCCCTTTCCAGGTAGGTTGGGTGTGCAGTGGGTGTCAAAAAGAAGGGGGTCAATACAATACAGTACAATACACAGAACAGAACAAATCGTCAATACAGTATAAAAATAAAAATTTTAGAAGTACGGAGTAGAATTTAACATAGATGATATCACAAAATATGATTTGGATTTGTTTAGAGTCCTGGAGACCTCATTCATCAAGCTGCCTCCCCCATTTGGCCATTCCACAGCTGAAATAGCGTGAATCCGATGAAAGGACCCCTCTTTCCCACTATTTGTGCGATCCTCCATCAGGGACGAATCTACCTTAGGTAGGCAAAACAACTTGGCAGGTGGGCCATGGCACCAAGTGCCACATTTGAGTACCGAGAAGAGAAACAGAATAGGTGAGGGTTAGTATCAAATTATAACTATCATGTTACTTATGTTTTAGTGCTAATGACTAACAACAGAGATGCAGTCTGTACAGTTAATCAGCAGCTCTAGTCAGGATAGGCTAAACTAAAGTAGTGAGTCTTCAGCCGGGATTTAAAAGCTGAGAACGAAGGGGCACCTCTTATTGTAGCAGGCACACCATTCCACAGTTTGGGGGCCCTGTAACTAAAAGCTCGACCTCCCACTGTTATTTTATTAATTCTTGGAATCATAAGCAGACCGGCATCTTGAGATCTTAATGTGCGCTCAGGTTTGTAACTCATGATAAGTTCAGACAAGTAAGCCGGACCTTGGCCATTTAATGCTTTATATGTAAAAAGGAGTATTTTGAAATTTGCCCTAAACTTAACCGGGAGCCAGTGTAAGGATTTAAGAACTGGAGTTATGTGTTCGTATTTTCTTGTTCTTGTAATAATTCTTGCAGCAGCATTTTGGATTAACTGGAGGCAGTATACAGAACAGTTTGAACATCCAGTGAACACCGCATTGCAGTAGTCAATCCTACTGGAAATAAATGCATGAATTAATTTCTTAGAATTCTATTTATTTAGAAAGCGCCTTAATTTCCCAACATTTTTAAGATGGAAGAAGCATGTTTTGAGCAATTTTGTAATATGCGCTTTAAATGACATGCTAGAGTCAAAGATAACTCCTAGATTGCGGGCTGATTCAGTAAAATTAATGGTGATTCCAACCGAGTTAAATGGTGACAGAATATTGTTGTGATCAGCGTCATTCCCTCCAACAATTAACATCTGTTTTATCTGTGTTTAAAGATGAGTAGTTCTCATCCATCCACTCCTTTAATTCGGTAACACAACTAATTAAAGACAACATCGGAGAAACTTCATTTGATCTAAATGAAAGGTATAACTGGGTGTCATCTGCATATGAGTGAAAATTAACATTATGTTTCCTAATGATAGATCCCAGTGGAAGCATGTAAAGTGAAAACAGTAAAGGTCCCAGTACTGAGCCCTGTGGGACAACATATCTCACTTCTGTGTATAATGATGGAGTACTGTCAGCACATTTCTGTACATATTGTAATCGATTTGATAAATAAGAACTAAGCCCAACATCATTTTCTAGCCTGTGCAGTAAAATAGAGTGGTCAATTGTGTCAAATGCTGCACTTAAGTCTAACAACATAATTACAGTGGAGTTTCCTTCATCAGAGGACACCAAAATGTTGTTTACAACCTGCATTAGTGCTGTTTCTGTACTATGACCAATGTGGAAACCAGACTGGAATTTCTCAAATAAATTGTAATGCGTAAGGTGTGACTGAAGCTGATTGGCGACTACTTTTTCTAGTATTTTAGAGAGAAACGGTAAGTTTGAAATAGGCCTATAATTATTTAGTATGTGTGGGTCTAGGTCTGACTTTTTAAGTAATGGTTTAATGACTGACACTTTTAGTGCATCAGGTACTGTGCCATGCAATAATGAACTACTGATAATGTTTAGAATAGGCGCTGCAAGAACATCCATTGAACTTTTTACTAGTTTTGTTGGCACTAGATCTAGGGAACAAGTAGTGGGCTTCATTTTAGAAATTAAAAGTTAAGACTTCCTGCTCAGCTACAGGTTTAAAAATTACTAAAGTGCTGAATGCAATGCGAGACAGGGTCTGCTAAGCTAGTATTTCGTTTGTACTGTGATGCTGAGATCTGGGATCTTATATTTTTAATTTGTTCATTGAAAAAGTTCATAAAGTCTGTACTGCTAATATCTGTTGGTATTTTGCACTGTAGATCTGAATTTCCATTTGTTAATTTAGCCACTGTTCTAAACAGTACCTGAGGATTTTTATAATTGCTATCTATTATTGTAGAATAGTATTCTGAGCAAGCTTTAAAGAGAGCTTTTTTATATTTATTAACACTCTCTGTCCATGCAATTTGAAAGACATGTAGCTTTGTTGTTCTCCATCTGCGCTCCAGTTTTCGACACTCTAATTTAAGAGCTTGAGTGTTTTCATTAAACCAAGGAGAGTTTCTATGTGCTTTGATCACTTTTGTTTTAAGGGGAGCCACTGTGTCCAGAGAATCTCTCAAGGTCACATTATAATGTGATGTTAGCTGATCTAAATTGTTTTCCACGTTTACATTTGATGTTAACTGATCTAAATGGTTTTCCACAATTACACTCGACTTACTCAAAGTATCTATAAATTTTGAAACAGAATTACAATCTAGATGTTGCACTGTCTTTGTTTTAATCTGTGAGTGTGTTGGAAAGGGCAGGACTAAATCAAATGTAATTAAGTAGTGATCAGAAATAACTTCATTTAATGGAGTAATATTTAAATTTTGAATTTCAACTTTGTACGTTATAACTAAATCTAATGTGTGGTTATGATTATGAATTAGACCTTTGCCATTCTGACAAAATCCTACTGAATTTAACAAATAAGTAAAACATTTGCTAAAAGTGTCAGTTTCCACATCAATGTGTACATTAAAATTCCCCATTAGTACTACATGATCATAATTTATAGCCAAATCAGATAAAAGGTTGCTGAATTCAGTCATGAACAATGAATATGGCCCTGGTGGTCTGTAGACTAGAACTATAATTGTGTTGGAATCTGTTTTAATATTTAAAATGAATGCCTCAAAGGATGTGAAGTCACCTAAATTTTTAGATGTGATTTGCATTTTGTTACAATGAATTATTTCAAGGCTTCCTCCTTGACCAGAATCTCTAGACTTATGAAGGAACGAGTATCAATCTGGTGACGCCTCAGCTAGGGGAACAGTGTCACATTTACTAAGCCAGGTTTCAGTGAGAAGACACAGATCAGATTTTGTACTTAATATAATATCATTTACCAAAACAGCGTTACTGACAAGACAGCGAATGTTCAATAAGCAGCATTTAAAACTGCATGCTTCTTTCTGAGCTGGTGATATATTTTTTGTTTTAATTTGAAGTAAATTTCTATTACAGATGCCCCTGGTGGAGGGTCTGTTTTTATCCCTGGGTCTAATTATACACCTTATTTTTTGGTTATCAGATAATTTATTATTACAATGGAAGGCATCATTAACAGTAGGAACAAGAAAATCTGGAGGTTGTGGTGGGGGGGGTTCAACCGTATAAACTGAACACTGAAAGAGCCTGTAAATAAACTGCTTCCAAGTAACTGCCCTATTTGTGCAGATCAAAGAATCAGAAGGGACTCAATTCCTCATACTGCTTGCCTAAATGTCTACATGTCGGTCATAAAAAAATGTAGAATATAATTATGCTTTTTTTCTTCTTTTATTTCACACTTTAAACATGTCTTATAAACAAATTTGGGGGCTGGTGGTAGAATTATGATAAAGTTAGTTTGTCATTGAAAGAAATGAATGAATCAGTCAGTCAGTAATCCCGACCTTTCATTAAACTCAACCAAATGACTTAAATCCCTTTGGTATATACTGGAATGTCCATCACCACACAGAATTAACATATTTTGACATCCATGAATTATGAGTTTTAAACTAGAGTTGCTTTACACAAGTAACAGTGCTGAAGTGAAGTGAAAATGATACAAGATAAAGCACATGCGGTGAAAGAACTTATTGGGCATGGCTGGCTAAGGCAGCAGATGTTTGCTTTTCATGTGCAGAAGAGGAAGCAAATCTTGCATCTAGGGAGCTGGCCATGTCCTTGATACACTGCAAGTGGATACTAGTTTGATTCACATTGTGTGGAATTTGCATATTACCCTAGATTTGCATTCAGATTCTCATTATGTTTGCTACAGAAATTCCCCAACATTGTAACTTGTGATGAGCGAACCCCACAGAGTTGCTTCAGCAAATCAGGGAAATGTTTAGGAACTTTGTCAAACTCCACGAAATGTATTTAAGTCAAAGTGGAAGAAGGAACTGAGCTAGTTTTGAGTGGTGCAATGGTCCTTCAAATGCCTCTGTGGGCTAAGGGAGCATCTGCCAACTATGGTGGACACAATTACTGGGGCCAAAAATATGTACTAAGCTATGAGGTAACCGTGCTAGCCACTGTGCCACTCAGTCTAAAACGACAAAAGGTGCAGATGGAATGAACAGCACAAACAAAACATAGCAAATGGCAAATGGCCACAAACCAGCAATAAGTAAATAAAATCTAGATAATTCTGCTCACAGAGTTACAATCTTGAGGCACACATTGGACATGCCACAAAGCAATGGCATGAGACTGGCTTATTAGCAACCGTTGCAGCTCTAGGGACGGCTGGAATTTCCTTTTTGTTTCCAATGTATTTTTGCTTATGCTTTGCACTTTTTTCTTCCATCAACAAGAAAGAAACACCTTGTAAATATTAAAAAAGCATTTTTATTGTTATTATTTCATAGGGTCTCCTGTGCTTTTTTTTTTTTTTTTTATATATATATAAATAAGTTATGACGTCATGCATACATGAAGTGGATCAGCAATGTCCTTATAGTACACATGCATGAAAGTTCTCAGCATGGCTCCTACAACTCTGTGATGTCACACTTGACTCGCAAAGCATCAGGTGATGTTTGGGTTGAACGTTTGTCTACACCAGGGGTTCTCAAAGTCGGTCCTGGGGGTCCACTGTGGCTTCAGGTTTTTGCTCTCACTGATCTCAATTAATTACCTGATAGTTTTTTTTTCTGTTTTCTTATTCTATATTAAGAAAGCACATTGGCATGATTTTTACATTTATAAGACATTTAGAAATATTTCTGCTTTTGCTATAGGTTTAAATGCTTAACTCACTTTTGTTGCTTTCATTATATTTTGCCCTTTCTCTGTGCAGTTTGCTCCCTTCATTGTATCTTAATAATGACAATGTAATAAAATGAATAATATAATAATGATAAAAATGAGTAGAGCAGACACCCAGGCAAACAACACTGAATTGTGAAAGGTTTCAACTACTTTAGTGTTAGACCCACTAATTAGAAAATAATGGATTAATTAAACAATTAGAACACCCAGAAAAATAGAATGAACATCAAGATAAAAATATTGTTAAAAAGAAAAAAAAATACATTATTCCCATACAACTGCTTAGTACATTTTAATATATATAATTTTTTTTACCAAACCTAGTTTTCTAATTTCTATATTATTCCCAGAACACAGAATCTGGGAAATAACAGTTCACTTTATTAACCCATGAGTCCAATTAAAAACAGAAGCTGGTTGGAACAAAAACCTGCAGCCATAGGGGGTCCCCAGGACTGATAGTGAGAAGCCCCGGTATTCACCATCTGCACAGCAAATTCCCAGGAAAATATTTGGTGAACAAGATCATGGGTGAACACAACATATTCACTGCGAAAAATACTTTACCATATTTCATCAATCAACATAAATTTTGACATGTATAAAACAATGATTAATTTAATTCCACAAATTTAAAATAGAATTCACGCTAAATTAACTTTTCCAATCCCTGCATGCCACAATATTAGCAAACTTCCACTCAGGAGTGATCGACAATTCATTTCACCACCTAGCATTCTTCTTTTATAAATGCACAGATTACCACCTCTTAATGCTTCTACCAGTTGTATTATGGCTGTGGCTCCTCTTAATTTTATGATGCTTATGATAAGCAATTTCTGCCAGCATTCTACATTTTAAAATCTAATATTTAAATGAGCTAACATATGTCTTCTGTAAGTTAAGTTTTTTTTAACCATGAAAGTCTTCTGGAAATATTATAGGTGAGCAAAACTACATGGTGCCATCTAAGTAAACCAAGAGATGTTAAGGATACATGGAAAAAGAAAAGTAACTGTTAAATCTTAAAGAATGACCGTTTTAGGTCACCAGTCAGGACTTAAAATAAGGGTAGCTTCATTTCCAGACTCAGATGAAAAATGTATGTAGCACTCTTATAATAATGCTGGATTAAGCCCGGCCAAAAGTAATGTAATGCCTCTCCTGGAAAGGAAAAAGGAATTTCAGAACATACTATCTAGGTTTACAGATACGAAAATGTCAAACAGCAACCTGAAATCAGACTTTAAGTTATAGAAACATACTAAGACAGTGAAGAGTGCAGGAAATGTTAGAACAAACCTAACAGAACATATGCTATATTACAACATGATTTCCTAAAACACATCACAATACAGAGAAATCTTGATCATTATGAATACTGAATTTCCAAAGATTAATTAAGGAACTACATTAAGCAAATTGACACTTGCTGAGAGAGCTTTAGGGTCAAGTTGCTTAAAATACAACTGCCATGAGGGTTGCAATCTGATAATCTAGCAAAGGAAGTGAATATTTTAATTTAGCAATAGAGATACGGATAAATTGTTTAAAATCATACAAAAAAAACTATGCCTTCTGCAATCAACCTGAAGCTTACAGGAGAATTCAAGTAATAAACCAAATGAAGTAAATAAAATTTAAACTGTACAATGTAAAATGCATCTTGCATACTGCATGACAAAACATATTTTATAAAACATACTTGTTATATGTATTTTCACTTTATGAATATTTTGATTTATTCATATTTAAAAAGTTTAAGACAAGACAGTTCTTAATATATCAACAATGACTGAGTCCTGATCTGCAGGTTTACCAGTAGCTGTTTTGAATTGTTCCATTTTTGTAAATATTTTCCCCCACTTTGCCATTGCAGCTTTTTGTGCTAATCAGCGCCAAAAATCATTTTGCAAAGTAAGTGGGTGAATTACTGTATAGCAACCTTTTATCCAATAATTTGTCCACCTCATGTGTAACTTATATGAACAACATATTCAAGTGCCAAATCAATGCTGTGCCTTCTGAGTCTTTTTTGACCAAATTCTGACACACCTTTTTAGGTGCTCTGGCTGTCAGAGTTTTCACCACTAACCTATTTTATACTGATTGACCATCTCAACCTCTAGTAATGATGATCCTTGGTTTTAGAACAGATGACATTTAGGATGCTTTTATGGGATGAAAACAAACAGTACCCTAAATGTAGAGTAAAATCTACTACAGAAAGAGTAAAATCCACTAAAGTACATAGACAGATACATAGATATTACTTTATTTATTAAAAGGGAAAATTAGCTTTCAGAGAAGCTGAAGTAATATAGAAATATGGCAGGTTAAAACTGACCCAAAGAACATAGCAGTGTTCAAAATGTGTAGCAGCTGTACAAAAATGTGATTTGTAGAAATGACTGTGCTTTTTGTAAAGTTAGGGCACTTTATTAAAAGTCTTAACATCTCTGAGCTGAAAAGATGGTATTTAGGTAGTTTTTATGAGTTGTGAAAAAACTACTCTAAATGCAATGGAAAATTCATTAGAGTCAATAATGACCAAGATGACAAAGCTATGCTTAAAATATGTAGAAGCTCCACAAAAATGTGATATTAGGATATGTTGCTTTTTGTAAATTCAGGGTGCTTTACTAAAGTCCTTTACAATGCAGACCTGAAAAGATTTCATTTAAAATACGGTTATGAGTGGTGAATAAAAAACTACTCTAAATGCTGTTAATGGCAACTAAGTTGTGAGACATTTTTCAATAGTTTGCTTCACATGGAAAAGTACTAAGTGTCTTTTTGTTAAATGTATCCTTCTTCTGAATTTAGTTGAGAGAATCATCTAAGATGTTGATGAATGTAATAAAAACATTGCCAAAAGAACTCTACAGCAAATAGGTACACCTTAAAAAAATTGACAGCCCTCTGGGTATCGACCAAGTATTTATTGGGGAAAAACATAGCAAGCAGGTAGAGAATTTCTATGATCCTCCCTGTTCTGTACTCAAACATCTTCCTCTGGCGTTCATCCATACACCACTCCTTGTTTTTTTAAAAGGAGACCTTTTGATCATGCTCTGTATCATAATACAAATATAAAAGTAAAAGAACATCACACATCACTGCTCTCAATAAAAAGAGTGTTTGTTACCAATATTATTAAATCATGTGAATCATCTGACAGATATGCTTTTAACACATTAATACTGAGATCACCATAAAGTTTTGCCTTTTCTTAAAACCAGGAGGTTCTCTGGTAACATTGCTACTTACCTGCCCGATCTCTGCAGCAGTGTTACCCTTTGAACCAAGATACACCATGCCCATGGCAGATGAGATGCTCAGGGGTGAGTAGAAGATGTTGCTGGTCGGTTTCTTGTCACCAAACATCTTAAAGAGGTCCAAAGAGAACTGAGAGTTTGCACTGCACAGAGACTCCATGATTAAATGGTCAGAAGCAATCTGCAATACAATGTTTCACAACAGAAAAACACATTACTAGTGTGCAATGATCAAACACTTGTACATGCAAAAATGTAGTAGAAATAATGTAAGGAGCTATAAAGATGATTTGCGTATTCATTTAAAGAAAAATACACCTTTATTTTTTTTTCCAAACAAGAGGAAACTTGGAAGGTTTGACAATTATGACGTTTCATTGGGCCTTACTTTGGAGTTGAAAAGAAGCCATGTCTGACTCTGAGATCCTACCATTGCTGTTTAAGATCTGGACTATTGAGAACAATATCAAGCTGGAAAATAAAACACTTAAAAAGAGTCATTATTCTGAGGTTACCAAGTGATATTGATGGACACAAAGGAAAACAATCAATGTTACAAAAATTGGTAGTGGTAATGGGTTTAACACTAAACAGTACAAACTGTATTTGAACTGGAATAAATACAAACCAGAGCATGCTTTATGATCTTAAGATGCAAGTCTACTAACAATTCCAAGGATTAATAAAACAACAGTTGGATGTCAATTCTTTAGCTAAAGGACTACAAAGTTGTGGAATGATCTGCATGCTTGTGGTCTTAGCTTTTACATCTAGGCTGAAGAGTCGATACTTTAGTCAACCATACTAAGAGCAGCTGATTAGCTATTCTTGTTGTTAATCAGTTGTACAAAAGTGTGTTAGAATAATTATGCACTTATACTTTCTACTCGGATTCTCTTCTCAGTATCCTGCTGTGAAACTTGATGTTACTACTCTATTATTTCAAGGCTCCTGGAGGTACTGGAAGGCTTGAAGTCTATGAATGAATCAATGGATTAAAAGATTTTGTCTTAGTAGACTGCCCTGCCCAAAGTAATACAACACTGGCCCGTTGGCCTAGGACTTTAAAACTGTGACTATGTCTAACTTTGGCTACAGCTTTGTGTTATAACCAACCATGGACCCCACTTCAGGTTCATTTTCTCCAGGGATGCTGCTGACTAGAATTTTTGTTCTCCTTCTGTTGTCACTTGGTCAGATTTCTAAAAATAATTATAAATAAACCTATATTGTTAGGATTCCTTTATAGTATTCATTTGGGAATTGCTATGCTTTACTGAGTGTTTAAACTAATCTGCATTTTTGTATGTGCACTAGTTTTGCTATCCTTCTAAGACAGGTTCAAATGTACTAATGCAGAACTCAGCATTTACGTTTGCAGTGCACCATCTATTGGAATGTATTTTGCAATACATGTAGTAATAAAATGCACTGCATTTGTCATTCCAACAGACAGTTGTAGAAATAAAAGTTATTGAGTTTTTCATTCCAACAGATGGAGCATCACAAACATTAGAAACTGCTTTTACAAATCCCATACCAAATGGCATATAACTGAGACGTAGCAATCAGATGGTCACCCAGATATTTGTCTTTTTATTGATTGGGATTATGTAAGTGGTAAAGTCTGTATTTTCTTTTTTTAATTATAAATGTGTTATAGTGCTCTAAGCTTGTGCTAAGTGAACAGTGTAATACAAAAAAAAATTAAAACATTTAATACACTTACCATTTTCAGAATGTTTTACATTACTGGATGACAATTAGCTGGAGACGATCCTGACAACATTTGACAAGAACCAACCTTGGATTAGAAATCTGACTACAGCAGGGTATACTCAACAAAATTAAACCTGACATATAAAACTATTTGGCATGACTTGGATCATGGCAGCAAACCACTAATAAAGCCCAGGGTACAATGGAAAATGGGCCAACTTAAACAGTGGATATCTAAATTGAATCCGTGGAGAGGTTTGCCAGCAGTAACAACTACTGTTTCACTGGCCACTCATGTAAGTGCAGAAGTTTTGAAAGTTTTTTTACAATTTCTGTTTATTTCTAAGTGACTTTAAACAATGACCACTGCAGTGATTGAAGTTAAGAAATTAACTGATAAAATGGAGAAAAAAAACTGTATGTAGTTTTCTGCTAAGATTGCCAGATTTATACAATGTCTGCAAGTTATATTTACCAACACCTAACATAATTCCAAATACTTATGGTTGGACTCATAGCCCCCTAAACTCTATCCCTGCCCTTACATAATATGTTTCATTTTTAAAAGTTTACTAGGTATATGTCATGAACAACTGTTCTAATGGTTATATAGGAGCACTACAGTCATCAGATATCAGCTTACTGTTGTTTCCCTTGAGGCTACAAATTCATTCCAGAGGTTTTCAAGCTTCCACCTCCTGGTTCCAGTCAAATAATCAAAGCTTATTTTCAGATGATCTCACTGGCATTAAACAAAAAAAAAAATCTGCTTTGTTAGCCAGCTCAACAAAGAATGTTTGTGATACTGGCTTTGATCTAATTAGAATAGTCCATATATGATTTTAGCTGCAGCTGCATTTCTTCTTGCCTATTTGATCTTTTACTTTTGCTAATTTCAAAACAAACAATGTGATCTGGATGCTTTACTTTTCATGAAAGTATGACACAATAGTGCAGCGGTTAACATTACTGCTTCATTGTTCAAATGACCTAGATTTAAATCCTAGCATGGTTATGGTATGTATGCAACTTGTATACTTTTTTCATGATGTATGTGTCTTCTCCGGGTGCTTAGGTTTTCATCCCAAAGTGTTGCATGTTAGCTTAACATGATTGGCAAATCTAAAATGACCCTGCGTAAGTAAGTGTCAGCATGGGTTGGCGTGTGCTCCAAATTGTCACTGCATATCATGTGGGATTGTTTTGGACATGATGTTGCCTTTACTCCATTACAGTTCACTGGAAAGCTATGTGGGCAGCATCACACTACATGAGTTTGAGTTGGACAGCATATCATACTTAAGTGCAGTTTCTGGATCTCCTTGCTATGAGGATATCAAATTACATAGGTTTCACAAGAGTCCTCAAATTCAACTCCCTGACAACTTCTCGGTGCAGTTTCAAATTTTTTATTTCCAGAATAAGAATCATAACACTTTGTAGAGGTATACATACAAAACAGAGAACAACCTAATAGTAGCTGCCACTGCTACTGCTATCTGTGGTTTCCTTTATAAATGAGAACAAAATTTAAGAGGATACATTGTACAATCTGGAAAAGACATTTGCTTGGCCTGTGGCCAACACGGTTATGTGCATTGTACTTTTCGTTGAGTGCTTATTGGTTGAAAAACTCTAGCACATACAGAAGCCTGGCCCTACAACTTGCAACAAAATTAGACCTGTTTAAGCAAAATAATTGAGTTGCTAGGGATGTCACACTAAATGTCTGATGAACATGACACGCAACAGGACTGTCCATGACCCACTAAGATTATGTAAATGAAGGTTAGAGGGGAAATTCACTAAAAAAGTCATGGAATATGACAGGAGTTAGAGCCAGCTTAGTAAGCAAGCTTATGGACAGTCACTGCATGAAAAGCTAAAATGACAACTTCAGAGGGGATGACTAAATAAATATTGAAGCGAATGATTGCTACGGGTTGCCACTGATTCCACTTCATTGCAAAGTTTGAAAGTGAGTGTTCCATCCACCTTGATGATGTCAAATTCTTAAAGACAGCAGAGATAAAAAAAGGATTATTTAAGTGTGGAGTGGCAAAAATAAAACTTTGTATTATCATTTTAAAAAAAGGAACACCATTCCAACTTCGAATTTAGTGTAATTAAGCTAAAAAACACAAAAACAAACTTCAAGAATATCCTGATAAACTCAGCAGTTTAAAAATGTTTTAACTGGAAATACAAGATTTTAAAAAAGTTACTGTAAATCATTTTTCACCTAAGGAATATTTTATGTGTTTGCCTTGTACAAAATAAGGATTTCTACAACCTGCTACCAGAAAGAATGTCTGTGTTTTTTATATATATACAGCGCATCACTTTTTCCACCTTTTGTTATGTTACAGCCTTATTCCAAAATGGATTAAATTCATTTTTTCCCTCAGAATTCTACACACAACACCCCATAATGACAACGTGAAAAAAGTTTACTTGAAGTTTTTGCAAATTTATTAAAAATAAAAAAACTAAGAAATCACATGTACATAAGTATTCACAGCCTTTGCTCAATACTTTGTCGATGCACCTTTGGCAGCAATTACAGTCTCAAGTCTTGTTGAATATGATGCCACAAGCTTGGCACATCTATCCTTGGCCAGTTTCGCCCATTCATCGGTGCACAGCCATTTTAAGATCTCTCCAGAGATGTTCAATCGGATTCGAATCTGGGCTCTGGCTGGGTCACTCAAGGACATTCACAGAGTTGTCCTGAAGCCCCTTTGATATCATGGCTGTGTGCTTAGGGTCATTGTCCTGCTGAAAGATGAACCGTCGCCTCAGTCTGAGGTCAAGAGCGCTCTGGAGCAGGTTTTCATCCAGGATGTCTCTGTACATTGCTGCAGTCATTTTTCCCTTTATCCTGACTAGTCTCCCAGTTCCTGCCGCTGAAAAACATCCCCACAGCATGCTGCTGCCACCACCATGCTTCACTGTAGGGATGGTGCCAGGTTTCCTCCAAACGTGACGCCTGGCATTCACACCAAAGAGTTCAATCTTTGTCTCATCAGACCAGAGAATTTTCTTTCTCATGGTCTGAGAGTCCTTCAGGTGCCTTTTGGCAAACTCCAGGTGGGCGGCCATGTGCCTTTTACTAAGGAGTGGCTTCCGTCTGGCCACTCTACCATACAGGCTAGATTGGTGGACTGCTGCAGAGATTGTTGTCCTTCAGGAAGGTTCTCCTCTCTCCACAGAGGACCTCTGGAGCTCTGACAGAGTGACCATCGGGTTCTTGGTCACCTCCCTGACTAAGGCCCTTCTCCCCCGGTCGCTTAGTTTAGATGGCCGGCCAGCTCTAGGAAGAGTCCTTGTGGTTTCGAACTTCTTCCAGTTATGGATAATGGAGGCCACTGTGCTCATTGGGACCTTCAAAGCAGCAGAAATTTTTCTGTAACTTTCCCCAGATATGTGCCTCGAGACAATCCTGTCTCGGAGGTCTACAGACAATTCCTTTGACTTCATGCTTGGTTTGTGCTCTGACATGAACTGTCAGCTGTGGGACCTTATATAGACAGATGTGTGCCTTTCCAAATCATGTCCAGTCAACTGAATTTACCACAGGTGGACTCCAATTAAGCTGCAGAAACATCTCAAGGATGATCAGGGGAAACAGGATGAACCTGATCTCAATTTCAAGCTTCACAGCAAAGACTGTGAATACTTATGTACATTTGCTTTCTCAATTTTTTTATTTTTGATAAATTTGCAAAAACCTCAAGTAAACATTTTTCATGTTGTCATTATGGGGTGTTGTGTGTAGAATTCTGAGGAAAAAAATGAATTTAATCCCTTTTGGAATAAGGCTGTAACATAACAAAATGTGGAAAAAGTGATGCGCTGTGAATACTTTCTGGATGCACTGCATATTATATAATATAATATATATATATAATCCATCCATCCATTATCCAACCTGCTATATCCTAACTACAGGGTCACGGAGGTCTGCTGGAACCAATCCCAGCCAACACAGGGCGCAAGGCAGGAAACAAACCCCGGGCAGGGTGCGCACACACACACCCACACACCAAGCACACACAAAGGGCCAATTTAGAATCGCCATTGCACCTAACCTGCATGTCTTTGGACTGTGGGAGGAAACCGGAGTACCCGGAGGAAACCCACACAGACACGAGGAGAACATGCAAACTCCACGCAGGGAGGACCTGGGAACCGAACCTAACTGCAAGGCAGCAGCGCTACCCACTGCGCCACACAATATAATCCATTTATTTGATTTATTACCACATCTTAAAAACAAGTTTCATTCTACTCACTCAGCTACATTTTGAAGTGTTTGGATTGAAGTTCACTACAATCCTAAACTGGATTAAAAGGCTTGGTTAAGGCACAGATAAATACATTTAAACAGACAGACAGAAACAGACTGCATACATTTATAAGACTACTAGACATTTTGTGCACACAAGGGAGGAATGTAAGAACTGCCCATAATGAAACTTGCATAACATGCACAACTGTTTGAGATGTTCTTTGTTTAAAAGTGACATTTTTCTGACACTCCCAAACAAGACTTTTCATGTAAGGAGGACAGAATGTATTTAGCTTTACTCGATTTAGATGCAGGTAAAACTAATGTAAAATTAGTTAAAAAAAAAATAATTTACTCTTTACCACCCTACTTTGTAAAGAGTAGAGTGTATCCCGATGTCCTGGCTAAATTACCCACCATTGCCAAGTCATTCTGGCCCCTAATCATCCCCCATCTCTAACTAACTATCTCGATCCCCTTCACCACCTAACAGATAATGTGTAGTGAGCATATTGCCACAAAATGGCTGCCCTCGTATCATCCAGGTGGATGCCGCACATTAGTGGTGGTTGAAGTTGTTCCCAACTCACTATGCAAAGTGCTTTGAGTAGTGAGAAAAATGTTATTTGAATATAAAGAATAATTAATTATTATTCTTATTAAAATGTGAATGCTAAAACTTAAGCAGCAGTATTATCACCTTATAATTAAAAATCTGCCTTTTTATGATGTTGCTGAAGTGAAACTTACATTCCCAATTGTTGGAGCATAAAACATTTGTAACCAAGTCCTTAATTACTTTGCATAAGCTTAGAAGAAATAGAAACAAGCATGTCTTTTCCAGGGTTTCAACAAAAAAAAGAGTTGCAGCACTCTGGCTAAATATAAAAGTTTTATTTTTATAGATTTAGTAGGAGTGAACTAAGACAGCAAAAACATTTTAAAAATATGCCTCTAATTAAAAAGAAAGGAAACATTATTAATAATTTGCAGATTTACCTTACACAGAAGTCTGTATTTTAGAGCTGGAAACACTCAACAGCAAGCCCTTGAATTTTGTTGGTTATTGTACAAAATCGCCCACTTTTCTTGTTTGCATTACGCTTAAATAGTCTCTGTAGTCATGATCTTTATCTGCCTGTTTAAGATAACAGCCATACCTACTTTTACTCAGTATTGGTTTCTTAAAGTCATGAAGTTGAAAGTTTTGTATCCCTTGCATTTTGTCTACAGAAAGGGCCCATTTAAACTTGATTTCACTGCTAATCAATAGTAACCAAATTTCCCCCTTGGGACAAAATAAAGTAATTCTATCTATCTATCTGTTTATAAATTCTGAATGAAACAAGTAATCAAAACAGAATAACAGTAAACTATGCTCTAACAATAGCATAAATAATCAAATTCAGCTGTGGAAAACACATTACTGGTCAGGGAGCAAAATACTCTCCCACTCCATAATAGTGACAATATTCCCAAAAAAGATCCAAAGTTTCCTATTTTTGTTTGTTTGTTTTTTTAATGATAGTATTCTCCACAGAATGCCTCACAAATGCAAAAAATTCACACACAAAATTAACTAACAAACATAACAGCATATGTCTAGGACCTGATGACAATGAAAAAGAAAAAAAAAGATTAAAAAGATTGTATGAAATAAAAAGTATTGGGGCTCTCAGATCTTAAAGTAAATGTTCAAAAGACTGAATGGTCACCTAACTGTTCCCGGGGATTTTTTTATACAAAGACAAACCTCTCCAGAGAGATTTCAAGTGAAATGACAATAGATGGGATCAAACTCTAGTGACACGATTCTCCCATCTATTGTTATGCCATTGTTCAAATTAACTAAACATTTTAATCAAGTGAATAAACTTTAGTATAATGAACACTGATTTTTTTCTCATCCTAATGATTTTTTTTTTCATGACTGCAATAATACAGAGACAAATCAAAACTAAAGCAAGGACAATACACAACCAATTCACACAGAAATACACAATGGCTGGATTGTAATGTGACAATCTCTAATAAATTTTCAGCTATGCATCATTAAGAATTAATTTGCACCACTTTGGGAATTTTGCATGCGTTTTTCTCATTGTAATTAATTTAATCATTGTGGCAATGACAAAATTTTGCCGCCATCTTGAAGGATTTTCAGCTACATCACTGCACTTTTGTGGTATTTTCAGAGGACTGCGACCATGTTGTCTATAGCAATGGTGTTAATTTCTATTCAAGCATTTGGATGTTGTAGCAACATGTGGCACCATCACTTGGAGCCTATATAAGATGGTGTCAAAGTTAAATCACAAAGGCAGTTTTAGACCAGGAAGAAAATCTTCTGACACACATGTTGAGTCACCACAGTGACATGAAAGAAATGACTGAATTACAACTGTTGATTGTACTTCTTACATATACAGTTAATAACACAAGTGTGTGATTAAATTTTATTTTTCATATTCTTGTATGTGACTGATAAAGGAAGACTGGAGTCGGAATTCTGCTACACTAGATTATACTGGTTCTCCTATCAATATTTAACCTAGCACAGCAGTAGCAGTGGGACAGGGGTCAAAGATTAACAGGCTTTAATTAAAATCCCTTCTATGAGTGCTAAAGACAAAAGCTAATAGTTAACAACACAGCTGCAAGGACATAAGGTATTGTATATAATCAATACTTAATCAAATAGTGAAAATTATAATTATCAGTAGAAATGAACACTTTCAAAGGCTGAATGGTATTACAGTATTTATTATCCTAGTGTCTGATTCTCTCAAAAACTGACAGACTTGTCTTAACATTTCTTTGGGAGGTTCAGCCCAAATGAGTTTTTCTGTCTGTTGATCAGCTTAGTTTCTTTACTATGATTTTGTCTTTCTTTCTTTCTTTCTTGTTCTGGTCATTTGAGTTGCTGTGTTTCTGCTTCACAAACCTTAATATCTGTCTCCAACTACATACTAGCCCATCTCCCATTTTCTTCTAAGCTCAATACAAATTCTCTGTGAACACCAACTTCTTTTAGGTGTTCATAACAATATGCAGTTCATATTACAAACAGTACTAAAGGACAAATTAAAAAATCATATACTAGTAACAAGACATTAATAATTATTCTTAGAATTGGATCAATGGAAACATTTGCCAACATACAGTACTTCTTGGATGTTTCAGAAGCAGGTTTCTCGCTAGTAACATTTATAACTTTCCTACATGGGCTATAGAAATGTGATTGCTGATCAATTAACATCAGTCCATGTTTCTGTACATCATAGACCATTGAAATATGCTTACTTATACTGACATTGCATATTATTTTATGGTTATTTAAGATAATATGACTGTATTATGGAAGTAATGCAGTATCTTCTTTCTATCCTCCAATGCTGTCAGCAGTTTTTATTTTTTTTACTTGAGCTGGGCAAATTTATCTTACTTTCAGGAAGGAAACTTTCAGGAACTGCTCCAAAGAGATATTAAAGAGAGAATTAAAAATAACATAAAATTATGCCAATTTAGTCACAAGTGGTAAAAGAGACTGAGCTACAGAAACCACAGATCACTATGGTGTTTGAGCTAAACAACAAACTTTCAAACATTCATTCAGTGCACTTTTTCATCACCTTTTAAGAGTCATGTGTCAGGCTTCTCTAGCAATTGCATAAGTAGGTTATAAGAATACTAGAAATCTTAGTGTTCATACTGGCACGAGGGTAACAGACCTGTAATCATCAGCTCCTCTCTCTCATATCCTCATCAGTACATAACATTCTGTAAGCTATTATAAAAATACAGAGTGTCATATTTTGTGCCAAAATACCATCCTGTATATCATTAGTAGTTGCAGTGATTTGTTTTCAGTAAGAGTCAGACAACTGGAAATGTTGCTGTTAAGTGTGTTCATTGTTATTCTTAAGAAACATCTGAAATTACCAAGAACATATTTTTAACAAATTCAGTCTCTCTTCATCCATGTAACTGTACTGCTTGGATGGAAAAAGCAGATCAGAAAAGACGTTAAAGGGATTAGCAGATGGACTAATCAATAATTGTTTATCAAAGAACAGGTCGAAAAAAAAAATCAAATGCTCAGAAAGCAAAACACCAAAACATGATCTGAAAACAAAGTTGAAAGGAAAATGGTGAGTAATAAAGTTAAGAGGTACTAAATCATTAGCAGTGTTACTTGGCAAAAATTTGCAAAATGTATTTTAATAGAGAATATGTTGTGTTTGCCAGTGACCTTGTTCAGTGAATATTTTCCTGAAAATTTGCCCTGTAGCTGGCTTAAATAAAATTTTTCTCTCTGTGACCCATGATGCTGTGTGAGGCCAGCATGACATCACAGAGTTGTAGCAGCCAATTTTGAATGGGACAACACTCCAAGGTGTGTATAATGTTGACCCTAGTAGTGAACTACAAACTAGGGGTAAACTTGCAAATACATTTAAACACAAAATGTACATGCTGGAGGAAACTGAATATGTGTCGATGTATTTGTGACTTAAATGTATAATGTCATTTCTTATGATATTGTATGTGACATGCTGAGCCTATCACTTTAACAGTATTACCTAGAGTGCTGTACAGTTAATGAAAATAGAAAGGAGTAAAGAATCCACATATTTTTTAGTGTTGCACTTATGTGGTAGCAGCAGCAGTGAAAAAGCAAAAGTGTCAGGGGAAATAAAAAACAAACTATACTTTTTGATTTGAGAGTAGCGAGTACCTGCTATTGAATGTGGGGATTGCAAGCCTTTGTGAATTTATGCTTTCTGTCTGAAAGAAATTTTACTGTTCTAATATTTCATTCTATTAATTTTATCTCAGGGAGTCACAGTGGCACAGTGTTGCCACACAGCTTGGATCACATTTTTGCCACAAGAATCTGTCCAGCATAGTAGGACACTTAAAAGACAATTGCACCATTGGAATTCATTGAAAACTAATTCAGTTTATGCTTCCCCATTGTCATCAGTGAAGTTCCCAAACATTTCCAAAATAATTTCACCAAACTCAAGTAGCAGCGAATTCAGCCGGGTTTGCTCATCACTAATCACTACCAAGCACCATGAAAATTCTTTGTTGCCGTACCAGAAACTTGGATAATGAAGATGTACAATGTTGACCTTTATATCATCTCATGAAGATCATCACTTGTTGCGACCTCCCATTTGCAGGTGGTAGCAATGATCATAGCAACTACGAATGAATACAACCCAAAATGACAGCATCCATAAGGAAAATAAAATGATGGCGAACCAAGGATTATTTTTATCGAACTGAAACAGACAGTAAAATTACCAAACCAATTACAGAATTGGATTATATGTATTCCGAAACTCATATAAAGAAGAAAACACAGAAATATGTGGAATAACGTCCAAGAAAAAGTTTAATAATAACAACATTTACGTATGTTCGTGATGGTAATAATGTCAAAAAGATTTTTTCTGCCAGAGATATATACAAATAAGGCCTATTTTGTATTTCTGTGGATAGGAATGCTTGAACTGCCTGCTTGCTGAATTTGAGGAAATATTAAACAAGGAGACCACACTACCTTGAGGGTTGGCCCTCATTCTCCACTATGGCAAACACTTAAAAGTCAGGCTTCTTGCTGATTAAGCAACTAGCTTGCAAATTTAAATAAAAACTGGCTGAGTTTCTTTTGATTGAGAGATATTACCAATGTATCAAGATGCTAAATATGATAATGTTATGACAGTCATCCTTTATGTTGCAGCCTGCACTTGAAAATTGAGCAAAGATACTAATGAGAACAAAACACACAACAGCCTTTGCAAAGAAAACATCAAAATAAATACTAACAACTTTAAGGGAACAAATAATAAACACACACTTAAAAAGAAGGTCTTATAAATCTCAATTTAATTTGAATATTATGTTGGTAATATTGAACTCCCTCACCGACGTTTTACATTCATGTGTCTTAATCTACGTATGTGCCAAAGCTAGTCAACAATCACTTTTAAATACTAACAGTCATTATTAAAGTTAAACTCAAGAAATAAACATTTACTAAATTCAGATATTTTTCCTTTGTATATGAGAGTTGATATTTACTGCTATGTAGGTCATAAAAATCTCTCCAATCAACAGAGAAGTAAAGCACATTCAATGCTATAAATACAGAGTAGAATAATTTGAGTTAATGGAGCATTAAAAACTTATATTTCAAAACTAAATGCCATCAAATAGTATGCTAGATAAAAAAACTGCATTTTACAATTTTTTCATCTTTTCATATGATGGATTCTTACTGTATATTATACTGTAAAGCATGGGTGCCTGAGGATTACCTTCTAGACTCATATAAGATATGTAATGTAAGCCGACTATACTTCCTTAGAAGGCTGGCATCCTTCAATATCTGCAATAAGATGCTGCAGATGTTCTATCAGACGGTTGTGGCGAGCACCCTCTTCTACGCGGTTGTCTGCTGGGGAGGCAGCATAAAGAAAAGGGATGCCTCACGCCTGGACAAACTGTTGAGGAAGGCAGGCTCTATTGTAGGCACGGAGCTGGACAGTTTGACATCTGTGGCCAAGCAACGGGCACTGAGCAGGCTCCTGTCAATAATGGAGAATCCACTGCATCCACTAAACAGTGTCATCTCCAGACAGAGGAGAAGCTTCAGCGACAGACTGCTGTCACTTTCCTGCTCCACTGACAGACTGAGGAGATCATTCCTCCCCCACACTATGCGACTCTTCAATTCCACCCAGGGGGGTAGACATTAGCATTATTTAAAGTTATTGTCTGTCTGTATACCTGCATTGTTATCACTCTTTAATTTAATATTTTCTTTATCAGTATGCTGCTGCTGGAGTATGTGAATTTCCCCTTGAGATTAATAAAGTATCTATCTATCTATCTATCTATCTATCTATCTATCTATCTATCTATCTATCTATCTATCTATCTAATAACCTGCTGGGACAAGAGGGGGAGACAATGCCAGGAGGGCACATCAACCACGTCACCACACAACTAAACCACACCTCTTCAGGTTGGGACAATATAAATTCAAGGGTTCCCAGAAAATGGCGTCTCAGTCAGAGCAACTATGTCCTGCTTGGCACAGCTCCCAGACCCAGACCTGCCCAAGAGAGCTGATTTATTTGAGAAGCCACAGGGGCCACAAAGGCATTTGTTATGTCTAATGTCTGTTGTGCCATGTGCACAAGAGGTAGGAATTATACTGACTTATTGCTGCTCATTTTTGTTCTTTGTTTTGGACACTGGCAGTAAATAGGGTGACCCGGTAGCACTCCAACTTTTCTTTGATTCTTCTCTCCCTTATTTGCCTTCCTCAATACATAATACAAAAGTTTAAACCAGTTTACAGATGAGCTCTAGTGGCTAAAGCACTGGATTTTAATTAGCAGGGCTGACAGCTCAGCCTCTACCTGTCATCTCACTATCTCACAGTGAGAGTAAAATCTTTTTAAAACCTGAAAAATGTCAATAGTTTAGACCCCCTAAGTAGTAATAACAATGTAAAGGCCAGGGACTAGTGCACTTCCCACAATCCGAAGAAGTCCCACTGGCAAGTAAGCAATTTTATGTAATTTATGCCCTCTGATGTCCAGGCATCCCATTTAATGTGTGACTGCCACCTTGCTTTTTGTGTCTGGTCACTGTTGCTTATGGGATCACATCCTGGATAGGGGATCAACAGATATACTCTGTCAGGGCCTGAATTTGATTTGTCACAGAGGGAGGATTACCCCCTAGTGTTACAACAAATGGGATAGGATTTACAGAGAATTATATGGACTATGTGATTTATATTACCATGTGCTACATACCAGATTTATTCACCAAGTCTTTCTGTTCCATTTAGTAACAAAAAAAGAAAATAATCTGCTTAAAATCAACACTAAAAATAAAACTGTAAAAAGTATCATATCAGTGTTATATGAGAGTTCGTGAATACCAAGACTATTCAGGACTTTTTTTTTTTATTATTATTTATACAAACTCTTTACAACTTTTATAACAATACACTGTTCAAATTACGTCTGTTAACCAAGTCACTTCATTAGGTTTGTGACATTTGCCATTTTGAGATTATGTGTGCACGAGTACATGGACAAAACTTTAATAATACTAACTAATGTGTAATATTTAATGGATGGGTCAAATGCAAATACAAATGTCAAAAAACTAATCAAAAAAATTTTCTAATTATTCTGTTTTGCTGTTAGCAATGAAGTATATTGTTTTAGCCATTCTGCCAATGGCACATCCCTTCAATTATGCACTTCCATTAGTACATGACATTTTTACCACTGCAGAGATTAGCCTTGTGCTTCTTGTCCTCAGCCACACAAGTGTATGTCCAATTGGGACATTTTTAAACAGTAAAATATGTTTTTTTTTTTTTTGAATGAAAATACAGTATAAAGCAGCTCATTTCACATTTAATGTCTGGCCACAGATACAGAGAAAGCTGGGATTAAAACTTGTCTTGATCTTTACTTGCTACCACTGTAAGTGGCACTGCCAGTGTGGAGGCTTCCTCTGAATACACTGCTTTTATCCCATATCCCAAAGAAATGCAGATTTAAATTTTCTGATGACTCCATAGTAGTTCTGTGGATGTGTACAAGAAAGTGCTTCATCCAAGGTTACTTTCAGCCTCACATCCAGTGCAACCAAGATAGAAACCTGCTCGCCACGAGCTTGATGAGCTGTAATTGCTAGACTTCGTTCATTGTTGGACAGGCAACTGCATTACATTCAGAAGGTGCCTCAAATTAAGTCACTGCAACTCACAGTTAATTGGTTGTATCGTTGTGCTCTCAAAGTAGTCACAAGTCATATTTTTTATTTCTAAACTATGTCCTTAATGGAATAAAATGGTAATATGAGAAGCTTTTTTTGTCCTGAAAGTGCAGCAGGATTTTCTCTACCCACAGGACTTTTTAAATAATAAGCATGATACCTAGAGTCCAGTGCTGAAATGCAAGCCATGCTGCATTTTACTTTTAATCCTTGTAATTTAATTTGTATAGATATAGCTAAAGCATTGTTGGTTTATTTCCATTTCAAACATTAGGGTATTGCAGCATTGTCTCTTGATCCTGGTAATATCAGTTAATGAGCATTCTATATAAAGTTTTTAATTATAGCATTTTCCCCAGTTTGGAAGTCTGAGTGGTCATGACTTCTTATCTTTGTGCAGCAGATGTTCTTCTGCAATTCACTTCCTCTAAATGCTTTCGTGCCATCTAAGCCAACTGGAATTCCAAATGTAGTGAATAAGGGTTTGACAAATCCTTGGCAACACACAAACAATTTCTCAGCTTTCAATTTTTTTGCATTATATTAATTAAGCTCATTCTTATTTTATAAAAAAAAATGCACAAAGATGAACACCGCATTTTTACTGCAATGGCAGATACAGTTTACGATTATTATACAAGGAACTGTAAGCAATGAAAACATACTCTGCAGGTGTTTGCCACATGTTTCTGTCCAGCATATTTCCACTTTCTCTTAATTCTTGCAAGATTCTGATTACAGAAACTTGCAGACATCCACTGTACCCTTTGCTTTCAATTTCTGTCTGAACAGCATTTCCCAATTTTGGATTGGTTTCTGAAATTGTCCTCATTTCTTTTTGTCATTATTGTAAGATAAACATGAAATCCACAAAGCAGTTTTTACTTTTTAGGTATCACATTTGCCATTTTGAGTAATTCAGTCACCCCCGAGCCCCCGACCCTCTCCCCCATTTTCATTATTCCACTTGGTTCTCTTAAACTACTAAATGCAGTGGATTCAGAAAGTATCCAGATCCCTTCACTTTCTGCACGCTTTATTGTATTGAAGATTTAATTTTAAATTAGGTAAATTTGCCATTTTTCCTATTAATGTCTCAATAATCCATAATGACAAAGAGTAAATCTCTTTTTTTTTTTTTAAATGATCGACTTATATACACTGTAATATAAACAATGATATAAAATGTAAATAAAGAGAACATAATGTAATAATAAAGAACAATACCATATACACTGCTGTAGGTATTCACAAATATTAAATACAAAAATACAAATATTAAAAATTACTGTTTTTTTTTTTTTTGCTTTCCAGTATTCATATTGTATTGGATGTAAAAACAAGTCATTCAGTTTTACATTATTCGTTATTTAGCTTAATGAATCTAGCATTGCCCCATTATTAAAAACAGATTTAAAAAATGTTCTCTAAGAAAAATAAAATCTTAGTAAATCAAACAAAACATCACTATTCACAAAACTAATATCAACATTAAAAAATCTTTACTTAAAATAAGTTGCTCTTAAAAAATATATACAGTATATATATATATAAAATTAATTTAAAAACTGTATAAAGGGAGAATCAAGAATCTTCACCACTTTCACACTATTTTATTCATTATTAAGTTACATTGCTAATGAATTAAAAAAAAAAAAAAGTCAAAATAAATCACATTTAAGATGCTGTTGATTAAAAAGTTACCAATCTGTCAGAGACAATGGCAAATTCATGAGAAATAACAGAGATAGTTTAAATACTTTAATAATTGTCTTAATATTTTTGTGATCGAATTATTGTGAGAGGCAAAGAAATAAAAACAGGTTTACCCATCTCTCTAAATCCCCATATAACAGTTCAAAAGGTAACTCAATTAGATCAAATTTTCCAGGGTGGACAGAGGAGGAAGATTTACCCACTGCCACCTGCCTTAATCATGAAGACAGAGAGAAAATGGAAAGGAGAGAGCAGATCAGTTCTGGGGACCACTGGTCAGTCTGTAACTAACTAAATTCAACTTTTGCTGTTAGTTCTGTTTTACAGTTATTTCATCCATCCCCTTCTATTTGCTGAATCCTTGTAGTCTAATTTTAAAATTGCAGGGCCTCTCATTTTATATAATAATAATAAGAAGAAGAAGTTACATTTATTGAGCACCTTTCACAAACCCATTTAATGTATGATCTAGTTTTACCCACTTTGAAAGTCATTTAGTTAATACCGTGGCACAGCGGTAGTGTTGCTGTCTCACAGAAAGGGGACCTAGGTTCGTGTCCTGGGTTCCCCCTGCATAGAGTTTGCATGTTCTCCCTGGTTTCCCCCCGCAGTCCAAAGAAATGCATGTTAGGTGAATTAGCAATGCTAAACTGGCTGTTGTGTGTGTGTGTGTGTTTGCTCAGTCCAAGATTTAGGGTCAAGCACCCCCATTACCCTGGGCAAGATTAAGCGGCTCAGACAATAATGTAACATTTAGTTGATATGAAGCATCACAATGTTCCATTTTTTTAATGTCCAAGCTGGAAGTCCTACTAGTTCTGGAGGCTACACGCTCCAAAAGTAAATAAATAAATGATTTCCAGTATGATCAGTAGTACTAGGGTGTTGTACCGTGTTAGCCATTATGAATGTAGAGAAAAGCCAAGCCAAAAAGGTGTCATTTTGCTTGGCTTTTCTCTACAGTATGATCAGAGAAGATCAGTCAAAAAAACAACAGAAGGCAATAGTGATGTTTTCAGCCAGAGATCACACATCACATAATATTTGCTGTATATATTTAAGGGAAATGTGTTTATATTGAACAAAAGAAAGACTCTAGGAAGTTAAGAGAATGTTTACAAACAAAACAGAGTTCAAAGACTTGGATAATCAAAAAGTAAAATGAAACCAGATGACAGCCCTAAAACATGTGCATGAAAGTACCAAGAGCAAACACCAGGCACAAAAATAGTAAATTATATTTCAGACACAAAGAATTAATTTGATCTTTGATAGCATTTTATGCCAAATATAGCATTATTTGTATGTATGTGGTGAAAAAATTCATTTATCAATTAAGTTCCAAGAAAACAGTACTTACACATTACAATCTAATACTTTTATTAATTTTTTACAATGGATGTAAGATGAAAATATTTTCGAAAAGACCTGTTTCATCATTGCATTCCTTTTTTTTTAACCATATTTTGTGTGCTACAACATTCGTGCCGACTTCCTTAATGTGTACTGTATATTGTATCTTCAGATTGTGCAATACCGACCACGTTATGGAGGGGTGGAACCAGGTAGTATAGATGGTGACCGTTGCCCAGGTTCACAACAACGGGAAATTGAAGTGACCATTTTCTTCCGTAGTTAATTCTATATTATATATATATATATATATATATATATATATATAGATATATATATATCCATCCATTTTCCAACCCGCTGAATCCGAACACAGGGTCACGGGGGCCTGCTGGAGCCAATCCCAGCCAACACAGGGCACAAGGCAGGAACCAATCCCGGGCAGGGTGCCAACCCACCGCAGTATATATTAGACTAGATTCTCAGGAAGATAAGTTAAACTGATCTACAACCTTCAAACAATCGATCTTGTATAAAGCGACCACCACCTCTGTTCCAAGTCGCCATTCTTCCAGCTAACGGATTACTACAATATTGTTTTCCAATATAACGATCTTTATTTTGCCAGATAAAATCAAAACGTCTGTCAAAATTCCTTCCAATGAAACCAGGAACATCTAGAACAACGGAAGCATACACAAAACGAGAAATGTCCTGTGATTTTGGTAAGCTATGCACTTGACAGCTGTGCAGCGAGGACATCACGCGATGCGCAGCCGCATTACGGCCTTTTTTCACTACACACCTACATGCCCATCAGACCTCATCCCGCTCGTCAAACCCGCATCTAGCACAAGTAAAGAAACTGGGTATCTTGAATTCAAAAATAAGTCGATGTCATTAATTAGGTTCATCTCAATTTGTGTTTAATGTAAAGTAGTTTACAACATTAAAAGAAAGTCGCGCGAGACCACTACTCGGTAAGAGTACAGGAAGTTACATGCTACGATTTTACTTTTGTACAGTTTGAGCTGCTCGCATAAATCGGAAGTAAGAAGAGGAAAGTCGATGGTATAACTTACTGGAGTGTGGTTACTTCTACAAATCGTATGTTAACAGCCGCAGACCTGTACAGTGATGGGTGCGTCTGTTTGAAAATTTATACGCAAGGCCACGCCCAGTGAGAGAGGCGCTTTCCTTGCTTTGCACTTAAAGGTACAGATCTCAATAAGCTAAAGCCGATTAGGAATTTTATTTTACTGTATATATGAAAATGTGTATATATATATACTGTATATATATTTTACAAAAGTCAGTTTACATTATTCGTGTTTAAACAAACAAGCCGATATATGCCCTCCCTGTAATACACTACCATTTTTTAATGTGATGTCCTCTATGTTCCTTTTTGATATGGGGATATTTTCCTAGCGCTTTGAAATTTTTTTTTCGTCTCCTGCCTCACCAGTACGACAAAACCCACACATAATGAAGTACCAATCGATTTGTCTTGATGTCTAGCATTTTGGGTTTACCCCCTCTATACCCCAAACACTTTGTTTTAGGCAATATTTGGTCAATATTTTGTAGGAAATTCCACCCTTGTGATAAACAGTAAATCAATTTGCATGCCACATCAACGGACATCAGGGGTTCACTCCCTAATTGGATACGAAGGGGAAAAAATAATTCCTGTTCACAAAACTTCGGAAAAAATTGGGATCAGTAATACTGAGTGTCTTTTTATGCTATTTCGAGGTTGCTGAGCACGAATACTGCGGTGGGCTGACGCCCTGCCCGGTAGTGATGTGTCGTTCGCGAACGAGCCGGCTCTAAGAGCCGATGCTTTGAAGCGAACGAGAGGAGCCGATGCCCGTCGAGCAGAGCCGAAGCTTCAGCGGCTCCTGCTCAGCTCTGCTGAAAATCCATTCGGCAGGGGCGGGACTTTATTTATATGGGCACACAGAACATTGGCTCATAATGCCGGCTATCCACTTGCAGAGCCACAGCACCATACGTCACCGCAGTTTCAGACCCGCAGTTGTAGACCCGCAGTTGTAGACCCGGAAGTGACGTTTCAGGACTGACTTCGTAACATTACTTTCGGAAGGTTTCGGCTGGTCTCGGCAAGTAAGTCTTCTCCAAGTCAGAACTGACGTCACCGCAGTTTGAGGACGGAGAATCGGAAGATAACTTTTGGAAGGTTTCGGCATGTTTAGGCAAAGCCCGGAAAGTAATGTCGGGTCAAGGACCCGTTCAGAAATTAAAAGATAAAACAGAGAAGGAAAAACAGTACAACAAACTAAATAATACACATCCTTGTGATAAAACTGCGGGTCTACAACTGCGGGTCTGAAACTGCGGTGACGTATGGTGCTGTGGCTCTGCAAGTGGATGCTTCTCGGCTCGTTCACGAACGACACATCGGACTAGGATCATACCATTATGTGAAAGAAGGAAGGGGGGCAGACGCTCCGAAGACAGCGAGTGTTGGTACAGGCCAGGTACGCTCTGTGTACCTGTCGCTGCGACAGACGACGAGCCGGATTTAAATGCAAGCGCATCGTGAAGAAAAAAAGAAGAGTGAAGAATTGAGTGAAAGCCGAAAAAGAAGCAGCATCTGGCTGCATTTCAGTGATATTGCAGACTGCAAAGCTAAGTGCAGAATTTGTAATATGAAAATATCTGTTAGAGCAGGGTCAACAATAAACCTGCACAGACATATAAGAACCACCCACCCATCCGTGCAACTGGAGGAGAGTGTGCCCTCTCTCCTGCCATCCACTGACCCAGGAAAAGAGCCAAGTACTTCTGCTGCAGCATCCACTGTCTTACCGAAAACTGCAGGTATAACACGGTCTTCAGTTCAAACCAAAATAAGCACATTTATTCCAAAACAAATGACGCCAAACAAACAAATAAGTGTCGACGAGGAGCTGGCTAAAATGATAGCTAGCGGATTTACAACTTTTGTACAGGCCTTAAACCCCATGTATGTTCTCCCTAGCAGAAAAACTTTGTCCCAAACAATTATTCCATAACTATATATCTAAGGATGGAGTACAACACTGTGCTTTCAGAAACCACTGCTCTGGAAAAAAAGTAGCATTTAATAACAAAAGAGCTGTGGATGAGGCATTTCAAAGAATAAGTGCAGCAGCAGCAAGATGCAACCCCAGCAGCCTGTCTGCTCCTCCATCAGAGGGCCAAGAGGAAGAAATTGGAGCAGGGGCGTGTTCACAGGAACCACAAGCTTCTGCTGTGTGGAGGCTCTTTGATGAAAGAGCAACAGGAGATGCTGAGGTCCTATCTTGAGGAGCACCTCATCCAAAGATCTGAAGACCCAGTGAGCTGGTGGGAGGCCAAGGCTGCAGTCTACCCACGCCTGGTTAAGGTAATGGTAGGAAGACTTTGCATTGTCGCTACATCTGTCCCCTCAGAAAGAGTCTTCTCAAAAACAGGACAAATAATCACAGAGAGGAGAAATCGCATCAGCCCATCTAAGCTGAGGCATCTGGCATTTCTGAATGCCAACCTGGCCGAAAAACTTTTATTCAAAGAGTCATAGTGTTGTGTTGTTGTTGTTGAGTTTGGCCTTTATTTAATTTGTTTGATGTGGTTTTGTGTTAAGCTGTTCATTTAAAGCTTTTATTAAAATGTTAAAACAATAGTAACTGCGTATTTATTGTAATGAAAAAATGCATAAAATACGTAATTTCTGAAAACAATGAATAAGAAATTGCTTAGGCTATACACAAACCATTCATAATTGCTTAATTAGGCTAAAATGTAAGCATCCAAGTGATACTAAACGAAGAGCCATTCGGGAGCCGTAAGAGCCGGCTCTTTAAAGGGAGCCGATCCAAAAGAGCCGAAGCTTTGAAAAGAGCCGGAGTTCCCATCACTACTGCCCGGGGTTTGTACCTACCTTGCGGCCTGTGTTGGCTGGGATTGGCTCCAGCAGACCCCCGTGACCCTGTGTTTAGGATTTAGTGGGTTGGACAATGGCTGACTGACCGACTGATCACGAATATGATCGTTTTGATATGTGATTCTTTGGTCCTAGCCCTCTAAGGACCACTCCCATAAGGTTAAAACTGACCATTTTTAAACATAAGAACGTGAGGTATCATTTTAGACTATTACAAGGTCAGTAATTACAAATGTAATGTTATAATTTTTCCTGTACTAGTGATCTAACCCTTTATGGACTCAATCAGAGGGGGGAAATTGCAAATCCATCCTTCCATTATCCAAACCGCTATATCCTAACTACAGGGTCACGGGTGTCTGCCGGAGCCAATAATTGCAAATTTATGTTACAATTGAAAAAAATGAGACATTAAGCATTTAAACTGGTGGACACATTTTAATATTTCAAATATATAATACAAGCATTCTTCAGGATTTCTCTCTATTATAAAAAAAAATCCTGGAAAGCAAAAGCAAGGTGTGATCTTCTCGGAAGTTCTCGGAAGACATTTAAAAGACCCGCGAGACAAAGAGACTTGCCATGGAGCTCTCGCGGAGACCGTAAATTCATGTATTTGTAATGCAATACACTATTGTAGCCTTTTTTTCCTTTGATAAGAACGGACAAGCAGACAACGCGTGCCTTTTGCCTTTTTCTTTCTTGTCTTTATTGAACAACTAACAAAATGTGCAAGGCATTACCAATCATATCACTAGGTGTCAACCCACAATCAGACATCAATAGCTGAACTGAAATGCACACTTATACTGATATATAACAATTCCTCCCTTCTAAAAATCAGAATTAATTAAATTATTCTTATACCTTTTTTCTGAAGAAATCAAAACATTAACTTCTAACTATACATTTAATTTTCAATTAGTCTCTGTGGAGGCTTCCGTATGCGAATTGGGTAACGTCTCTCTTCACTGGGTAATTTTTCTTGATTTGTTACAGCAGTGTTAGCCTCTGCAGAAGGTGATGGAGATAATGCACATGGGCTCTGTACTTGTGCTGCTTGAGGAGATGGTAAGTGCTCTGGACAGTTGATAGAAGCAACAGCAGGGGAGTCAACAGGCAGTGTGGGTATCTCTTCAGCTCTAACCAACGCTGATTTTCTCAACTGGTCGACATGACGTCGTCATATGACACCTTGAGTAACCTCTACCTTATAGAACAAGGGACCAGTTTGCTCTTTGACTAGTGCAGGAACCCATTTCTGATCTTCTCTGTAGCTCCTGGCAAGAACTGATTGTCCAATGGCAAAGCTACGTGTAACCTTGTCAGTTGCTTTATGGCCTTGTTTGATTTGTCTGTCTTGCACAGTCTGCTTGAGATTTGGTTGCAGCAGGTCTAATCTAGAGCAAAGAGGACGCACCAAAAACAACATAGCTAGAGTCTGGTTAGTTGTAGCATGGACGGAATTCAAATAAGAAATTGGCCAATTTTTGCTGAAGGGTCAGCTTCTCATTTGTCATTGCTCGAAGGGCTCGTTTCAAACTTTGCACAAACCTCCCTGCCAGGCCATTTGTGGCAGGATGCCAAGGGGCAGATGTGATGTGCTGTATGCCATTTCTGCGGAGGAATACCTGGAAATCTGTTGCTGTGAAATGGGGTCCGTTGTCACTCACTAGTTGTTGTGGAACTCCAGTTCTAGCAAATAAATCCCTCAGTACTTCAGTGGTGTGAGAAGAAGTGGTGGAGCTCATAGTGAAAACCTCTGGTCATTTAGAGCATGTCTCTACTACCACCAGGAAGGTTGACCCCATGAATGGTGGATATGCAGCCGGTGCCAAGGTAATGTAGGCCATTCCCATGGGTGAAGTGATGCACGTTCTGGCTCATTCTGAACCATCTGGCAGCCACTACACTGCTGCGCTATTTTCTCGATGTCTTCATCAATGCCTGGCCACCACACAAAACTTCTGGCAAGTGCCTTCATTTTCACCACACCTAGATGGCCCTTGTGAAGCTCTTCTAATACTCTGTGTCTTAGTTTAGTGGGTACAATGGTTCTTAACCCCCACATCACACATCCAGCATTTAAGGCAATTTCATCACGTCTCAAGTAATATGCAGCCAGCAGGGATTTGTGCTGGGCTGTCCAACCATTCAGTGTGGCAGCATACACCTGAGACAGGATCTTGTCATGTTTTGTTTCCATTTTTACCATGTCTGCTGTGACGGGCAGACTTTCAATCTGGCTGATGGAGATCATATCTATTGTTTCCTCATCTTCAAACTCATCTTTTTCAGCCTCCAGTGGCAGTCGTGACAACCCATCTGCATTTGCATGGCAGACTGTACGTTTGTACTCAATCTTGTACCTGTGTCCACCTAAAAACAAAGCCCAGCACTGCATTCGGGCAGCAGCTGTGGCAGGAACTCCTTTCTGTGGGTTGAAAATTGAGGTTAGCAGTTGGTGGTCTGTGACAAGGGTGAATTCCCTACCAAAAAGATACTGGTTGAACCTTTTGACACCCCACACTAGACTCAATGCCTCCCTATCAATTTGGGCATATTTCTTCTCAGCTGCAGACAATGAGCGTGATGCAAAAGCTATAGGCCTCTCACTGCCATCTTCCATAACATGACACATCACTTCTCCGATGCCGTATTGTATTATCGTAGTATTTCCCTCTACTTACCCTTTACCTGTTTCTCAAGGGTAAATGTTCTCGTCAAGTTCGTTATCGGGTTGGTCTACTGTTGCACTTTAAAATAAACACACACACACAGACTCTAACCACAACAGTGCCCCATGAATGACACACACACGCTGATTAACCCTTAGCACTTTAAACCACACATCAGCCTGTCACTCAGCACTTCAAGAGACTTACTTATTATCGGCACGAACAACATACAATGTTTTAGTGATATCTCAGACCTAAATATTACTTTTGGTCTACAAGAATACATTTAACATTTAATACAATTTTTTGAACATCCGGCGCCGCCGCGAGTGGCAGCCTTTTCAGCAGCTCCGTGTATGACTGTATATGTATGTGTACTTTTCTACTTTCATTTTTCTATTTTTATTTATTGATCACTCCTATTACTTTATTTTATGTGGATTCGTTCCCTGGACACACTTACTCGAGGCTCGCATATTCAAGTACTCAACTTCGAGCGCTGAGAACAAATGCCAGTGCCGGTGTGGTTCCATATTTACCTGACGAGGTAAGAAGGCGGTATCGTAGCAGCAGAGCCGGCACTAAGCTAAAAATGAAGCGGCTTGCGATATTATTTTCTTGTGAATTTCCCATTGGGATTAATAAAGTATCTATCTATCTATCTATCTATCTATCTATCTATCTATCTATCTATCTATCTATCTATCTATCTATCTATCTATCTATCTATCTATCTATCTATCTATCTATCTATCTATCTATCTATCTATCTATCTATCTATCTATCTATCTATCTATCTATCTATCTATTTAAACATACAAAGACTCAGCACTCTTGACTATAGGCCATTTATCAGCCAAGAATACCTTCTTTTTATCGTACTGTCCCTTCTATTGAGTGGCGCCCTCACTCTCAGCCTTATAAACCTCGCAGCACAGATATACTGGCAAAAAATCTGGCTGTCACCAGGTGTTCAAAGAAATCTAACTTATTAATTCAATCACTCTAGACATTAAGACAAAGCATAGAAAGTTAAAAGTAGCATGGTATTTATTACAAGAATAATAATAATACCACTGGAACAAAGAATAATAGAAAATTGGTACTGATAGAAAAGTCTGAATATATATAGTCTTTGGGAAAAACTTACAGATGACAAGGATGAATGTCCCAGGGAGGCGTTTGATTTAGCAATCGATGTTCATGATGCCTTTCTGACGACCAGTGCCGTCTTCGTCTGTTCCTCTTCTTCTCCTTCTTCTCTTTCTTCTTCTCCTCCTTCTTGCTCTTCCAAACCAAGGCATATTTATTATGAAATGTCATGCCTTGGTTTCACAACACATGCACCCGATTGGCTGGCTGTCAATGTGATTGATGAATTTTGCTCAAACTCTTTCCCAGATAATAAAGTTATTTGATATTGCCTCAGTCTCCCTTTCCCAGGCCATAAACCCAATTATTGTCCCAGATGTCCATCCATAAAGTAATCAATAGCCCGAGGTATCAGCTCAGGCTTCCTTTCCCAGGTTATAAAGTAATTGTAGCCACCAGAATGTCTTCCTTTCAATGTTGGAAACAGCTGTTTTAAAAGTGAGGTGTAAGAAAACCTGCTTTGATTTGTCTTTAAATGTAGTTCATCTGTTGTTTTATCTTGACCAAAATATAATGGAAAATTAAACCAAAATGTACAGGTTTTATACACCATAACAGGTATGGAGAAGCATCACAAGCCAGCTTGATTGGAAGGGATGAATTAAAGTGGGTTAGGACTGTGTCAGATGTCACCAGTTTCTTTGCATCTTGAAATGAATGTTCACATTCTTTGGACCATTTCCACTGTTTGCCAGCTTGTAATAGCTTATTGAGTGGATGTAGCACAGTTGCCAGGTTTGGAAGAAACTTATAATAATTCACAAACCCCAGGAAGGATCTTAGCTGTGAAACATTTTGTGGTTGCGCTGCCATCAATACAGCCTGAATCTTGTCCTGACATTTGTGCAAACCTTGGGCATCTATAGTGTGCCCGCAATACCTGACACTGGGCTTCAGGAACTCACATTTGCCTCGCCTGGCTCTTAGTCCATACTGTTCTAACCTTTCAGGACCTTTTTGAGGTTTTCTAAATGCTCTTCATCTGTCGCTCCAGGGACAATAATGTCATCTAGATAGCACTGGACGCCTGGCACTGACTGAAGGATATGATCCATTGCTCTTTGCCAAATAGCTGGGGCAGAGGCTACCCCAAAAACCAGCCTGTTGTAACGATAAAGACCCTTTATTGTATTAATGGTCAGGAACACTTTAGAGTCTTCCTCTACTTCCATCTGGAGGTATGCATCTACTAAATCTAACTTTGAAAAACGTTGCCCACCCGACAAACTGGCAAAAATGTCTTCAATTCTCGGCAGAGGATACTGTTCAGCCTGCATCACAGGATTAATGGAGGCCTTAAAGTCCCTGCAGAGCCTGACTGTACCATTTCACTTTACTATTGGGACAATTGGTGTTGCCCAAGGACTCCAGTCTACTTTACAAAGTATGCTGTCTGCCTCCAACCTATCCAATTCCTTTTCAACCAGGGGTCGGATGGCATAGGGTACTGGACGTGCCTTGTGGAACTGTGGGGTCACACCACTCTTAAGTACAATTTTAGCTCTAATGTGCTGAAGAGTCCCAATGCCACTCTTAAATACAGGGGTGGCATTTCATAGTATCAGCTCTAGGTTCTTTTCTGTAGTCTGTTGCACAACAGGCAAAGCACAAAGGCTTTTAATCTCTCTCCAGTCAACTCCCAGCTTTCTTAACCACTCACGGCCCCATAATGGTGCACCTCCATTTTGTATTATGTGTAAATCAAGTACGTCTTTCCTTCCATTATACTCTACTGCCACATGCAGCACTCCAATAGGCATAACCTTTTCACCTGTGTATGTTCTGAGAAGAACAGAAGAGGGGTTCAGCTTTTCCTTCTTGAAAAACACCTTGTAATCTTTCAGTGACATAACTGAAACAGCTGAGCCTGTGTCCAATTCCATTTTTACCACCTGGCCATATATCTTGGGGGTAGGCCAGATTGCCTGCTTGTCTTTTCCACTAAGGCTAAATAATTCCAGACTGGCTAATGCATCTTCACTATCAATGTCAGAGACTTCGGCAACATTTTGCACATTTTTCTTTTTGCTGTGATGCATTTTGTGTTCCACACTACACTTTGCCTTTTCACTATGACAAACTCTTTGAATATGGCCCATTTTGTGGCACTGTCTGCACTCTTCATTTTTATATTGTCACTGTGAGGGAAGATGGTACTCACGTCCACAGCGATAGCAGGGTCTTTTATGTATTTTGTTTATCTTGGCTGCTGCCATTTTATTCATGCTGCTCATATTCACTCCTCTTTGTAGTTCAAGTGCATCTTTAGCTGCAGTTTCCATTGAAATAGCAATTTCTACTGCCTTTTTAAATGTCAAATCTACCTCAGTTAACAGCCTCTTCTGGATTCCCTCTTGAGGGATTCCACAAACCAAACGATCACGCAATGCATCGTTTAGCCCGTCACCAAACTGACAATATTCTGATAACTTTTTCAGTTCTGCCACATAAGCCGCAATTGTCTCTCCCTCTTTCTGATTACGCTTATGGACTCTGAAACGTTCCGCGATCAGTAATGGCTTTGGTGAGAAATGATCCCACATTACACGGACTAAGTCGTTATAACTTTTCTCAGCAGGTTTGTCTGGGGCAGTTAAAACTAAGGAGGAGGCCATAAGCTTTCCCTCCCATGGCACTCAGTAGCACAGGAATGTGTTTTTCAGCTGGAATATCATTTGCAGCGAAATACTGTTGCAGTCTTTCAACATACATGTTCCAATCTTCTGTGGAACTATCAAAAACATCTATCTTCCCGATGTACGACATATTTGCAACTTGCAAGAGATTGTCCCAGGGCCGTCTCCCGGGGATGTGGAACATGAGATTCTTGCAAGACACGTCCTACTTACAAAAGATATCATATAAGAGCTCACCCATCAAAAAACACTCAGTCGGGCAGTACACACAGATCATGTGCTCTCAGCACATATAAAGCGTATAAGGACAATACAGAGAATAGAGACCCAAAAGCGTTGGAGAGAAAAAAACGCAGATAAGAGATTATGAAAGCAGTGGAATTCGAAAGGCTCAAACAAACGATGGCACCATACACATGCAGAGAAAGGTACAGAATATGAAAGCAGTAAAATTCGAAAGTATTGTAGCATCCCAGCCAGGTTTGAGGGCTTTTGGATTTTAAGTGACTGTTAGGTTCGATTGAGGGAGGGTGGAGTACAGCATAGAAGACTGATAGCAGGGTAATAATAATAATAATACATTTTATTTATATAGCAGCTTTCCCATGCTCAAGGCACTTACAGAATATAAGAAAGAACGGCAGAGTATACAGTATATAGCGTTGTATATAGGTCATTCCAGAGTCTGGGCGCTATACAGCTGAAGGCCCTGTCACCCATGGAGTGTAGATTAGTGTGGGTAATGATTAATTCGGTAAGAGGAGGTGTTGGAGAGGGTGCTAGAAAGTTGTGTTTGGGGTTAGGAAGTTGGCGATTGTTCAAGTAAAACTTTTGTGACACTTTATCATGTCAGTCGCTACAGTATCAAAGAAATGATAGAAAAGATTTGCATTACCACAAACAAAAGGTGATTAATCATCAGAACCAGGTTTAATTGAAAAAATAGCAGGACAAATCGAGGTCAGAAATAAAAGGCAAAGAGTAAACAACAAAGTCTTTTCGCATTCGCATCATTCAATGCACAAAACGTGGATTTACACAATAATGGACCATACGCAATGAGAATTTGTGGTCCCGGAACAGTTTAAGCAACGACAAGTTAAATTTCAAAGAATACACAGTTCGGCCAGGTGTATATTGATGATCACAGAGAAGCGATGCAAATTTTAACAGGCAAAAAGAAAGGTATGTATTCTGCAAATAACGTTACACACCAAAGGAGATCGTGATATGCCGTTCGTATTAAAATGTTTACAGTTTACCGTGAGAATAGTGTTTGCTATGACAGTCAATAAATCACAGGGACAAACATTAGAAAAAGTCGGATTATTTATTAGAGAAACAGAAACAATATTCACTCATGGGCAGTTATACGTTGCGTTGTCACAATGTGTCTCCAGAAAATATTGTTTTTAATGAAGCTTTAAAGTAAAAGTGCAAATAATGAAATTGAAACAATTCCAAAGAAAAAAAGATTTTAAATTGTATATCCGATTAACCAAACACAGGGGTTGGCGAGCGAAGTGAGCAGGGGGCAAAGCCCCCTAGTACTTCCTGAAGTAAATCATTACATTTTTATGAACATCTCAAAATTGGGTGGTTTGCGTTAATTCATGCTTTTTATTTTTGTAATTAATACAAGGTGTTTAACTTCATTGTGCTTTCGAATTTTGAATAATATGTTTATTGAAAGTAAAAGCAGGATGCATATTCCCACAAAATAAGGATACAGCAGTACATTTTTTATAAGCACAATTATCAGTAACATTTTTCCATTGCTGTGATACATTGTATGGTGCCAGTTGTAGAGCTGTGAAAACAAGTGAAACAGGACTGTTCAAATCTGAGACTCAGATGTTTTTTTTTTCTCTACATTTAGTTGGATAATCCATTCATCCATCTTCTAAACCTGCTTTATCCTGAGTAGGGTCACAGAGGGACTGGAACCTATCCCAGCAAGCATGGGACACAATCTTTGTCCCAAAAATCTTTGGAGAGGGTGCTACTACATCACAGAGTAAACACACACACACATGCACGCACGCACGCACACACACACACACACACACACACACACACACACACACACACACGGGTCAGTTTAGCATCACCAATCCACCTAACATGCATGTCTTTGAGCTGTAAGAGGAAACTCACACAGACAGTAGGAGAAGATGCAAGCTCCATGCAGGGAGGACCCAGGATGTAAATTCAGGTATCCTTACTGTGAAGCAGAAGTGCTAGCAGTACACCACTGTGCCTTCTTTTCATCATTTTTAGAATTAAAAACCTAATTATCATGTTTTTTTTCTTTTAATCTGTGAATATACAGTATGTAAATTCATTTCTTTTTTAAACCTGCTTAATCTAATTCAGCATTCTGAGGAGCAAAATCAAAAGAAAGCCTGCACAATCCAGCCCTGGACTTGGTGCCAGTCCATTACTCAAATGCTCACACCCTAACCCACAAAACACTAATTTAGAGTGAGCAATCAACACACCTTTTATTGAAATGTGGGTAGAAAAAAGGAATACTCGGGGTTGGGAAGGAGGAGAGGAGACATGCAGTTAGGGGGACAATGTGCGAAATCCACATAGAGAGTGATTGGATTGGGCATCTTATTCTGGACTCTGAAGTATTGTGGCAGTGCATTAACAACTCTGCCAATGTGCTGCCCTTCCAAGTATATGTACTATGTGTATTTAGGGTTTTTACTGTATATGTTTTAAGAATAATGCAAACAAGGCTTGACAGGGATTACTAACATTTATAGCAATAACCTTAACATACATTGTTGAAAGTTACATTTTTCTTTTGCAAATCATCTACATCTTGTCAATTTCAAGATTGAGCTCAGTGATTTTATTCTGTGACAGGTAAAGCCTTCAACAAAGCAAAGAATATTTCCAGCTTCTACTATAAATATATTCTAGTAACTGTTGATGCTGACAGATCACAATTAAGCTAGATCACCCAGATGGCATAAGTTATAAAATCTTCCAAGCATGTGAAGACCATTTAGCAGACGCTTTTGAAAAGCTGTGTCACTGTGTCAGTACATAATGGAGTATTCCGTGAAACTTTGGAAAAGATTAGCAATTGTCCCAATTGTGCTGAAACATGCTTAACTGAATCAGACATTTTCTTTGACCTTGGCTGAAATTAAAAACATATTTTCTTTTTCCAAAACACACATTACATTGTAATTCAAGTTATAACTTGTAAATTAGTTGTCAGTTGGAAGAAAGCAGTGTACTAATGGATCAGTACTTGCTTCTGGTGTATAGCATGACCCTAAGAAAATAATTATATTGCTTGTGCTTGTAATTTTAAAATTATTCATGTAAATGTACTAAACTTTTATGCTTTATAAGAGGCGTGTATTATATTCCCTGAGGAATTAATTCCCTAAGGAAGTTCACTCTTGTTGGTTTGTTGGTATTTTAAGTGTACAAAGAGCTGCCAACCTTTAGAATTTATTATGATTTTACATGGAGTGAAAATAAATATTAGGCATTTTCAAAAACTGCACAACACATGCAGCTGATGATCTCTGTTTTTTGGGGGGGTGACTTTGATTCTCCCCACCTCGAATCGCCACCTTATCGTGGTGGAGGGGTTTGCGTGTCCCAATGATCCTAGGAGCTCTGTTGTCCGGGGCTTTATGCCCCTGGTAGGGCCACCCAAGGCAAACTGGTCCTAGGTGAGGAATGAGACAAAGTGCGGTTCAACATAACCTCCTATGACGAATAAAAAATTTGGACAGCGTTTTCCCTCGCCCTGACGTGGGTCACCGGGGCCCCACTCTGGAGCCAGGCCTGGAGGTGGGGCTCGATGGCGAGCGCCTGGTTGCCGGGCTTGCACCCATGGGGCTCGGCCGGGCACAGCCCAAAGAGGCAACGTGGGTCCCCCTTCCCATGGGCTCACCACCTATGGGAGGGGCCAAGGAGGTCAGGTGCAGTGTGAGTTGGGTGGTGGCCGAAGGCGGGGACCTTGGCGGTCCAATCCTCGGCTACAGAAGCTGGCTCTTGGGACGTGGAATGTCACCTCTCTGAAGGGGAAGGAGCCTGAGCTAGTGCGCGAGGTTGAGAGGTTCCGGCTAGATATAGTCGGGCTCTCCTCGACGCATAGCTTGGACTCTGGAACCAATCTCCTTGAGAGGAGCTGGACTCTGTACCACTCTGGAGTTGCCCTCGGTGAGAGGCGCCGAGCGGGTGTGGGTATACTTATTGCCCCCCGACTTGTAGCCTGTACATTGGGGTTTACCCCGGTGGACGAGAGGGTAGCCTCCCTCCACCTTCGGGTGGGGGGACGGGTCCTAACTGTTGTTTGTGCGTATGCACCGAACAGCAGTTCGGAGTACCCACCCTTTTTGGAGTCCCTGGAGGGGTTGCTAGAGGGCATACCTTCTGGGGACTCCCTCGTACTGCTGGGAGATTTCAATGCTCACGTGGGCAATGACAGTGAGACCTGGAAGGGCGTGATTGGGAGGAATGGCCCCCCCCGATCTGAACCAGAGTGGTGCTTTGTTATTGGACTTCTGTGCTCGTCACGGATTGTCCATAACGAACACCATGTTCAAGCATAGGGGTGTTCATATGTGCACTTGGCACCAGGACACCTTAGGCCTCAGTTCGATGATCGACTTTGTGGTCGTGTCGTCGGACTTGCGGCCACATGTCTTGGACACTCGGGTGAAGAGAGGGGCGGAGCTGTCAACTGATCACCGCCTGGTGGTGAGTTGGCTCCGATGGTGGGGGAGGATGCCGGTCAGGCCTGGTAGGCCCAAACATGTTGTGAGGGTCTGCTGGGAACGTCTGGCAGAGCCCCCTGTCAGAAGTAGCTTCAACTCCCACCTCCGGCAAAACTTCGACCACGTCCCGAGGGAGGTGGGGGACATTGAGTCCGAATGGACCATGTTCCGTGCCTCTATTGTTGAGGCGGCTGACCGGAGCTGTGGCTGTAAGGTGGTCGGTGCCTGTCGTGGCGGCAATCCCCGAACCCTTTGGTGGACACCGGCGGTGAGGGATGCTGTCAAGCTGAAGAAGGAGTCCTACCGGTCCCTTTTGACCTGTGGGACTCTGGAGGCAGCTAATAGGTACCGGCAGGCCAAGCGGAATACAGCTTTGGTGGTTGCTGAGGCAAAAACTCGGGCATGGGAGGAGTTTGGGGAGGCCTTGGAGAATGACTTTCGGACGGCTTCGAGGAGATTCTGGTCCACCGTCCGGCATCTCAGGAGGGGGAAGCAGTGCAGTGTCAACACTGTATATGGTGGGGATGGTGCGCTGCTGACCTCGACTCGGGACGTTGTGGGTCGGTGGGGGGAGTACTTCGAAGACCTCCTCAATCCCACTAACATGCCTTCCAATGAGGAAGCAGAGCCTGGGGACTCGGAGGTGGGCTCCCCCATCTCTGGGACTGAGGTCACCGAGGTGGTCAAAAAACTCCTTTGTGGCAGGGCCCCGGGGCTGGATGAGATACGCCCGGAGTTCCTCAAGGCTCTCGATGTTGTAGGGCTGTCTTGGTTGACACGTCTCTGCAACATCGCATGGACATCAGGGACAGTGCCTCTGGATTGGCAGACCGGGGTGGTGGTCCCCCTCTTTAAGAAGGGGGATCGGAGGGTGTGTTCCAACTACAGAGGGATCACACTCCTCAGCCTCCCTGGAAAAGTCTATTCGGGGCTTCTGGAGAGGAGGGTCTGTCGGATAGTCGAACCTCGGATTCAGGAGGAACAGTGTGGTTTTCGTCCTGGTCGCGGAACAGTGGACCAACTCTATACCCTTAGCAGAGTCCTGGAGGGTGCATGGGAGTTCGCCCAACCAGTCTACATGTGTTTTGTGGACTTGGAAAAGCCGTTCGACCGTGTCCCTCGGGGAATCCTGTGGGGGGTGCTCCGGGAGTATGGGGTACCGGACCCCCTGATAAGTGCTGTTCGGTCCCTGTACAACCGGTGTCAGAGCTTGGTCCGCATTGCCGGCAGTAAGTCGAACCCATTTCCAGTGAGAGTTGGACTCCGCCAGACCTGCCCTTTGTCACCAATTCTGTTCTGGACAGAATTTCTAGGCGCAGCCAGGGTGTTGAGGGGGTCCGGTTTGGTGGACTCAGGATTGGGTCACTGCTTTTTGCAGATGATGTTGTCCTGTTTGCTTCATCAGGCTGTGATCTTCAGCTCTCTCTGGATCGGTTCGCAGGTGAGTGTGAAGCGGCTGGGATGGGAATCAGCACCTCCAAATCCGAGACCATGGTCCTCAGCCGGAAAAGGGTGGAGTGCCCTCTCAGGGTTGGGAGCGAGATCCTGCCTCAAGTGGAGGAGTTCAAGTATCTCTGGGTCTTGTTCACGAGTGAGGGAAGAATGGAGCGTGAGATCGACAGGCAGATCGGTGCGGCGTCCGCAGTGATGCAGGCTCTGCATCGGTCTGTCGTGGTGAAAAAGGAGCTGAGCCATAAGGCAAAGCTCTCAATTTACCAGTCGATCTATGTTCCTACCCTCACCTATCGTCATGAGCTATGGGTAGTGACCGAAAGAACAAGATCGCGAATACAAGCGGCTGAAATGAGTTTCCTCCGCAGGGTGTCTGGGATCTCCCTTAAAGATAGGGTGAGAAGTTCAGTCATCCGGGAGGGGCTCAGAGTAGAGCCGCTGCTCCTCCGCATTGAGAGGAGTCAGATGAGGTGGCTCGGGCATCTGATCAGGATGCCTCCTGGATGCCTTCCTGGTGAGGTGTTCCGGGCACGTCCAACCGGGAGGAGGCCCCGGGGAAGACCCAGGACATGCTGGAGGGACTATGTCTCCCGGCTGGCCTGGGAACGCCTCGGAATTCTCCCGGAAGAGCTAGAAGAAGTGGCCGGGGAGAGGGAAGTCTGGGTATCTCTGCTCAAGCTGCTGCCCCCGTGACCCGACTTCGGATAAGCGGAAGAGAATGGATGGATGGATGGATGGATGGATGGATGGATGGATGGATGGATGGATGGATGGATGGATGGATGGATGGATGGATGGACTTTGATTCTTAAATCAAAAACTTCAAGAGGCCCTTCATTAAGTTATGCTTATTTTACACTTAGCAGCTCATGCAAAACTTGGCAAGGCAGATGACAGATAATGGTAATTTTCAAGACTGCATCCATCACAAAAACATAAACCAACCTTCCCTGTAACCTTCCTCAATGGTTTGTAGTAGCATCCTGCACTACACAATTACTCCCTGAACCCATAACCACTGCACCCACATGTGCACTGACATCTATTCACCTCAAGGTTTGTGGAATGATGTTACATCTTTTGCCGAAAGCAGTTGACAAGTGCCAGTGACGCAGCAGAACTTACCGTAACATTGTATCTTTTGCTTCTGAAGCCTGGAAATTATTCCTCCCAACAGTAGCCAACAAGCAGAAACTTAATAAAATTATTTTCTGATGTGCTTATTCTTATTAAGGACTAGCCATCTCCCATGGCTCCACCTACCTAGTAGTGAACAACAGGACAAACTTTAAAAATCAACAAACATACAGGTATCGCTAGCTAAGCAAAGGCAAGGTACACTCCAAAACGCAGAGGTAGAGCAACTTGAACGGAGACTGGCACATGAGTGAGGAGGGCCCTGCCCAGCTCCCTACTCCTGGCGTCACACTTCCTCCTCCCTTTGGCCCACAGCCTCTGTCTCGGATTAGAGTGAATACATCTCTCCTGTATGCGAACTATGATTCTTAGTGCAATGAGAGAAGTCGCAAAATCAACTGGGATGTTCAAGCAAATTTTAGAAAAAAAAACAGATCTAAATCCGTTAAGTAGTTCTCTCATGAAAAGCAGACAGACAGACAGACAGATGTTGGATTTTATATATATAGAGATGTGGAGAGTTGGACCCGCTCCGAGCGCCAGCTATTTAGGGGCGTCCAAACTACGGTAGTTTCCTTTTTTTTTTTGTTCCTTGAGGAGGCGCAAAAAAAAAATTTCATTCAGTTTTAGGGCGTCAAATTTTTCACCGCCCGGGCAACATGATCTCCAGCTACGCCACTGATATATAGATATTAATTTAATACACAAATTTTACAATAAATTTTCGTTTTTTATTATAAGTATACATTTATTATAAGTATACATACATAAAAACTATACTATATTTACTTTTATGCAATCTTAATAATTATTATAACATAATGACTGATTAATGTGATACCTGCGCTTGTTTCAATGAACACAAAAGTTTTATATTCAGCTCAATATTTGACAGCGCAACCCGAAGTTCTTGGTCAAGATATTTTAAGCATGACCGCTTATCATTTTTAATTAACACAAGAGTTGTTTGTCAATTTTGGCGTAACTGGCATGGTTTGAATTTAGATGGCGATTTAGTTTACTGGGTGCCATTGCCTCGTTTGATAGTTGATCGCCGCAAATGATGCATTGTGGCTTTGGAGCCGTTTCGTCACCACACCACGAGAATCCATATCAAATGTAGTCTTCGTTGTACTTCCTTTTCACAATCTTCTTTGTTTTTTTTTTTTGCAACACTTGTGCTGGGTTCTTCATCATCTGTATGTGAAGACGAATCTTTTCCACGTAAAAATTTATCCATATTTAAAGGGGTATAAAACTAAATATGAATCACACGAAGAACATTAACCATACACAATTCAGCAACACAACTAATAGTAATGAATGATAACTACTGTCGCAAGACGAGTGAATGCGACGTAGCACGACTAATACGTCGGCTTGAATTGAATCTAGATGAGGGCACGGAGCGCTCTGCCTATCAAAGCATACTACGCAGTTGTCTGGCGACTACGTTGGGCCTACGTCGTAGGCGACAGGCGCCAGGCAATGGGATTTATTATTTCAGAGAAATTACACACAAAATTATGAAACCTTTAAAAGGCTATTTACGCGAATATTTCATTGCACGTATTCTCGTCATTGTGTTTCTAAGGAGGACTGTTGAAATATTATTTAGTTAGAAAATTGTCTTATTTGACCGCGTCACACCTGTATCGGCTCAAGGCACACCAGTGTGCCATGGCACACCGGTTGCGGAGCACTGAGCTATAGCATTGAATAAAAGTTTTTTCAAAACCAAAAAAAATAAACAGATTCACCATACTTCCAACCAGTAGCTTTTGATTCAGACGAGAAGCAATTATAAATTCTCCCACTATATTTTCCATCTTCAGTGATAAAGTGTAAAGAGTGCTCATTTTGAATAACAGTTTAAGGAGTACAAAATTTACCAATAAAGATAATAGCATTATTCTCTTTTTGTTTAATAAAGAATAAAAGTGGGCGAACAGCTGTAAAGTATGTTGGTATTACAAAACAGTCAACTTTGCACAGAACCCCTGTAGCTGCAGCAGCCTCTGTGCCTTCTTCATTCACCTTTACAAATGATTTATGAATCACATCTGACACAAGGAGCCCTTTACTGGAAGATATTCCAGAGAGATCACATTTTTTGCAGTCAAAGGCATCCACCATACCCAATGTTAGGAAGAAACTCTTGGAGATTGTAGATCTCCTCTAGTGTAAATTTTGGCATAGAAAAATCCATCATGGCGTAATGCATGATATTTTGACTGGTCTGTCTCTGAAGATGTTCTTAATTAATTTGTATCTCAGCTATAATGTCACCACACTGCACATATAAATGATAGTGGCACACATTGCCTGGCATCTGAACTTAGTAAAGAAAAGGCACTCACAAAAATAATCAACTAGCTTAAAATAATATCTAGAAACATGAAGTTGGCTTTGTTTTGACTCTGATTTCTAGTGATTCTTCTGTCTTTGGTGTCTTGGCACCTCTGATATTCATTTCTGACTTTCACAAGTCTCACTACTCAAAGAAAAATCCCTTTAAACATGTTTTCATCTCTGTCCCTCCAGATAAAAGCCAAAGCAAACGTTTAGACCATAAATATGAACATGTCTGAGATACAATGTTTGGTCTCCCAAGCAAAAAAAGAAAATATTTGAGGAGCAACTGACCTGCAGTCATTTAGAGCAGAAAATAAACTGTTCTTCCCACACCCAGAGTACAGGACTTTCTAAATGAGTGCTTAATAATATCTGAAATACAGCTTGCATGCTTTGCTTCTAATAAACATAAATAGCTTATATTCACTGCCAATACATATGGGTGTCAGCCTTATACTCTAAGCCAGTGTTTCTCCAGTTCTGTGGAGTCGCGGCTCAGGTTTTCCCATGCAAGTCCTAGCGGTTTGTCTTCCCAGTGATTTGAGCATGATCTTCAGAACAGGATGTGCCACTTGGTAAATCTGCAGCAGAGTAAAGCTGACTCCAGGATGCTGAGCATAATACACTTTTCCAGTCATCTTCTGTCCAATGTCTGTGTTCTTTTGCCCATTTTAACCTTTTCTTTTTACTTGCCAGTTTCACATATAGCTTTTTCTTTGAAACTTTGCCTCTAAGGCCCGTATCCCAGAACTCAAGTGAGGACCTCTAAGGTGTTTGCTTCTAACACTACATACTCTGATGTGATGTCCTTATTCTCTTATGCAGTTGCCCATCTGAACCTTCCCCTTCTTTTTCTTTCCTGATTAGGTCCAGTATGCCTTCTTGATACCTTTGTGTGAAAACTTCAATTTCTTGGCAATATATCACATGGAATAGCCATCATTCTGCAAAAAATAATAGACTGACATGTTCAGAGCCGGCCTTAGGGTGAAGTGAACGAAGCGACTGCTTCGGGCCCACAGCGCCCAAGGTTTTTTTTTTTCCTGTGATGCGACACTGCTGCGGAGGGCCCAATGGAGCAACAGACTCCTTCACTCCAACCTCTATTACTAATTTTTTTATATATATAATTCACGGGCAACATATTCCATCACCTAATTATTCCACGTGGACATCTCCACTCGGCACTCCAATCTTCATTACGCTTCACTCAGGCCCGCACGCCTGTTGCCGCCTCCACGGCTCATCTGTGCCTCTGTCCTCAGTAGGCGACCACTTACGCTTCAGTCAGAGCCGCTCTGCCGCACTGCATTCTCGACAGAGCATAAAAGGGGCCCTTCTCTTCGTAAAGCCATCCCTTTCCTTCATATCAATATATTTCCATTTTGTAAGAAAGAACGTCTTGTAGATAGTAGTTAGGCCTTGCCGAATTTCCACAGTTTGAAATTATTGTATTCCAAATGTCTTTAGTTCCACCGCCAAAGAAATATAAATCAGGTGCTCAAAAACGTAAAGAAAAAGCAGCGAAAGATGAATTCTTTGCTACCCAAAAAGGCACTTTGCAACGCTTCCTAACGAAAACGGTTAGCTCTAGCAGCAGCAGCAGCACTAGCGCCAGGACTGAACTTCCATTAGTCGAAGATACCGCAATGCCATCCAAGCCCCACAAACCTGTATCCGACTCTGAGGAGTCAACAACAACAACAACATTTATTTATATAGCACATTTTCATACAAAAAGTAGCTCAAAGTGCTTTACATAATGAAGAGAAGAAAAATAAAAGACAAAATAAGAAATTAAAATAAGACAACATCAATTAACATAGAAAGGAGTAAGGTCCGATGGCCAGGGTGGACAGAAAAAACAAAAAAAAACTCCAGAAGGCTGGAGAAAAAAATAAAATCTGTAGGGGTTCCAGGCCACGAGACCGCCCAGTCCCCTTTGGGCATTCTACCTAACATAAATAAAAAAGTCCTCTTTGTAGTTCGGGTTTTTCACGGAGTCACTTGATGCTGATGGTCATACAGACTTCTGACTTTTAATGCATCCATCATTGTTGGAACATCATGGTGCTTTGGGTAGATGGTGGTGGCGCACGCCACCACCAACAGGACACCGGAAAAGGAAACAGAAGAGAGAGTAGGGGTTAGTACAGATTTTGAATGAATAGTTATTATAATGAATTAGATATACAGAGTATCAGGATTAAATTACAGTGAAGTTATGAGAAGGCCATGTTAAAATAATGTGTTTTCAGTAGTTTTTTAAAGTGCTCCACTGTATTAGGCTGGCGAATTCCTACTGGCAGGCTGTTCCAGATTTTAGGTGCATAACAGCAGAAGGCCGCCTCACCACTTCTTTTAAGTTTTGCTCTTGGAATTCTAAGGAGACACTCAGTTGAGGATCTGAGGTTACGATTTGGAATATAAGGTGTCAGATATTCCGATATATAAGCCGGGGCGAGATTATTTAAAGCTTTATAAACCATAAGCAGAATTTTAAAGTCAATTCTGAATGACACAGGTAACCAGTGTAGTGACATCAAAACTGGAGAAATGTGTTCGATTTTCTTTTCCTGGTAAGGATTCTAGCAGCTGCATTCTGCACTAGTTGCAAACGATTGATGTCTTTTTTGGGTAGTCCTGAGAGGAGTGCGTTACAGTAATCTAGCCGACTGAAAACAAACGCATGAACTAATTTCTCTGCATCTTTCGATGATATAAGAGGTCTAACTTTTGCTATGTTTCTTAGGTGAAAAAATGCTGTCCTAGTGATCTGATTAATATGCGATTTAAAATTCATATTACAATCAACGGTTACCCCTAAGCTTTTTACCTCCGATTTGACTTTTAATCCTAATGCATCCAGTTTATTTCTAATAGCCTCATTGTATCCATTATTGCCAATCACTAAGATTTCGTTTTTTTCTTTATTTAATTTGAGAAAGTTACTATTCATCCATTCTGAGATACAAGTTAGACATTGTGTTAGCGAATCAAGAGATTTGGGGTCATCAGGTGCTATTGATAAATACAGCAGTGTGTCATCAGCATAGCTGTGGTAGCTCACGTTGTGCCCTGAGATAATCTGACCTAATGGAAGCATGTAGATTGAGAAGAGCAGTGGACCCAGGATAGAGCCTTGTGGAACACCATATAGAATATCATGTGTCTTTGAGTTATAATTACCACAACTAACAAAGAATTTTCTCCCTGCCAGGTAGGATTCAAACCAATTTAAGACACTGCCAGAGAGGCCCACCCATTGACTAAGGCGATTCTTAAGAATATTATGATCAATGGTGTCAAATGCGGCACTCAGATCTAAGAGGATGAGAACAGATAAATGGCCTCTGTCTGCATTTACCCGCAAGTCATTTACTACTTTAACGAGTGCAGTTTCTGTGCTGTGATTTGTTCTAAAACCTGACTGAAATTTATCAAGAATAGCATGTTTATTGAGGTGCTCATTTAACTGTATAATGACTGCCTTCTCTAGAATTTTACTTAAGAAAGGCAGGTTAGAGATAGGTCTATAATTTTCAAGAGCAGAGGGATCGAGATTATTTTTCTTAAGTAGGGGTTTAACTACCGCAGTCTTAAGACAGTCTGGGAAGACCCCCGTATCTAATGACGAATTTACTATGTCAAGAACATTATCACTAAGCACGCCCGATACTTCTTTGAAAAAATTTGTTGGTATTGGGTCAAGGGCACAGGTGGAGGGTTTCATTTGAGAAATTATTTTATGTAAATCAGGTAAATCTATCCTAGTGAAAGACTTTAATTTGTTTATTATGGGGTACTGGGGTTTAGGAGGATCCTTAGTGTTGGGAAGATATACTATGTTATTTCTAATATCATTAATTTTTTGATTGTAAAATACAGCGATAGCCTCACAGGTTTTACTGGAAGTACTTAGGAGGCATTCCTTTGAGTTACCTGGGTTTAACAGATGATCAATTGTCGAAAATAAGACTCTGGGATTACTAGCATTGTTATTTATAATCGTAGAGAAATAGCAGCGCCTCTCAAGACGGACTGTGTTATTGTATTCTGTTATTTTAACTTTTAATATTTCATAGTCAATAGTTAGTTTAGTTTTCCTCCATTTACGCTCAGCTCTACGGCATGTTCTCTTTAAATCAAACACTCTTTGGGTCTTCCATGGTATAACAATGCTAGAAGATTTTTTAACTGTCTTTTCAGGTGCAACTAAGTCAACAGCAGCCCTCACTTTAGTATTAAATCTTTCCACCTTACTATTTACATTCTCCTCGCTATTATAGTTGGCACTATAAACGGACTGATTGGTTAGAATGTTTGAAAGTTTTAAAGCTGCTGATGAGTCAAAGAACCGTTTTTTAACAATATGCTTCTCATGAGTGTTTTCTATCATTATTTCTATATTAAAGAGTAGAAGAAAATGGTCTGATAGACCAATATCAATGACCTGCTTTATATCAACTTTTAGTCCTTTAGTAATTACTAAGTCTAACGTATGACCTGCTTTATGTGTAGGCTGATTAACGAGCTGTCTCAAATCAAAAGAGTCCAGGAGGTTCATAAATTCTTTTACTTTCTGGTCACATTGATTATCTATATGAAAATTAAAGTCGCCGACTATTAAGAGTGTGTCATAGTTCGTAATTAAGATTGACATCAAGTCAGAGAATTCCTCAAAGAAAGATGCGTTGAATTTTGGAGGTCTATACACGGATAATACTAGAACGTGAGAATCTCCCTGAATAATAATGGCGAGATACTCAAAAGACTTGATTTTACCAAAACTGATATTTTTACATTTTAACCTGCTTGAGTAAATGTTTGCTAGCCCTCCACCTCTCTTTCCTTGGCGATCAGCCAAGATGACAGAAGCCGATGACTTTAAGAATGACATGGACATGGGTTTTTCGTCAGGTTTCGTCTGGTTTCTAACCAGAAAGATGAAGATCACGACGAGGCTGATAATGATTTCAATTCCTTCAGTTGGGGAGATCCAGGTTTGTGGGGGTGCAGCAATCACCGACAAGGAACGTGTCTTCCTAGTCCAAAAGGGGCCCTTTCGTGAAACCGGGATTCAACATCCGACGAATGATGATGGGCGCCATTTTTTTGATTCCTTTTATTACCGAAAATTACCAAATGGGGAATTTGTTGACAGGCCTTGGCTTGTTTACTCAAAGAACAAAAATGCAGTTTTTTGTTTCTGCTGCAAGTTATTCTCGGATATCCAGATCAAATTGACTACTGATGGTTGCGGTGATTGGAGAAATTTGTCCCGAGACGTGTGCAGTCACGAAATATCTGCCAACCATATATGTGCCTTTAAGGATTGGTTGGAACTTCAAAATCGCTTGAAGGCAGGATGTACCATTGATAAGCGTGCACAAGAACTTCTGCTAAGAGAAATTGAGCATTGGCACAATGTATTAACAAGAATTATTGCTATTATTCAGTTTCTGGGTGAAAAACCTGGCGTTTCGAGGTTCTAGCGATCGTATATTTGCCCCGCATAATGGCAATTTTCTTGGGTTAGTGGAATTGTTAGCCAAATTTGATCCGTACATGCAAGAGCATGTTCGAAGGATTACAGACAATGAAATCCACGATCATTATCTGGGCAAAAATGTGCAAAATGAAATAATTCAGTTGATGGGTAATGCTTCGTTAGAGAAAATAATTCATAAGGCTAAGTATTCCTCAATCATTCTTGACTGCACTCCTGATATAAGCCATGAAGAGCAGATGACGATGATAATAAGGATCGTTCATATTGATGGCTCCTCAGTGGAAGTTCGAGAATATTTTATAGGGTACATAGCCGTTGATGATAGCACTCATACCCTTCCCTCAGGGCCTTGTACGACAGTCTGCGCTGACAGCCTGCGAATTTGGCTCCTGTCAGTGTGTTACGGTTATGGTTGTCAGTGTCAAACGGAAATCGTCAAAAAGTGATGGTTGTAGATGCCGGGAAAACGCATTTCTGCAGCTCAGAATGCAGGAAATCGCTTGGCAGCCGGGGCTCTGCCCCGGACCCCCTAGCTGCAGGGATCAGTTTGTTTCGGGTGCGAAATTGTCTAGGGCCAGCTTTGACATGTTTCTTGAGAAAGTTTTAATTTTGGATATTTTGAACCCAGAACTGAACTTTAGAAATGAAAATACCTGGCAAAATAAGTGAACAAAATATAAGGTTTTAGTGGTGCTAATGCAATCAAAAAGGTTTCTTTAATAACCAATTAGCATGCAAACGTGACTAATTAATGATAAGCTAAGAGAGTTAATGTTAGGCCACTGAAGAAACTATTGCTGAAAATGGGGCTTTGCAGCCATATGGGAATAATAAATTAAAAATCGGTCATTTCAAGCAGTGATAGCCATTCATGCACACTATTCATTCCCTGGCTATACACATAAATCAGTTTAATTGCCATCCATCCATCCATTATCCAACCCGCTGAATCCGAACACAGGGTCACGGGGGTCTGCTGGAGCCAATCCCAGCCAACACAGGGCCAGTTTAATTGTATCTTTATAAAAAAAAATGTATCAATTTCTATCAAAAACATAAAAATGTATGGGTGACCCCAAGTCTTTGACCAGTATTCTATACAGGTACATCAATGCCATGTGTTTGATGTTTCCGTTCTAGATATTGCTATCAGCTAGGGCTGTCATAGCAAATAATTACTTGTCAAAAATAATTCTAATGTATTTGAAAAGGCTGGAATTCTATCAAAAAACAAAAGTTGCTTATTTTAATTCACACTAATTTCAGCTTTGTGTTACTCAAGACACACTATACAGTACTGTTTTATTATTCAGATCTGTTTTTTCATGTGACTTCCACAATCAGCCTTTAGTAATTTACATGGATTAATTCAGACACATTTCTCTTGATATTACATATTTAGTATAAGACCTGTGAATCCTTCATATTAAAAAGTAATTTTACGATCATGTCGATATGCCACACTGCACAGAGATGAATAACTTATCTACTGATGCTTTATATTGCAAGTGTTGTGAAGATCAAAAGAAGTCCTTGTTAACATTTTGTTACATAAGAGTAAATGTGTAACAGATGCATTTTAGCAGTACCTAAACTAAACTATTATAGGATTGGTTTTTCAATGTATAAATACATATGTGTAAAACCTTCCCTCTGACTCCCTCTTGTGGCATTTAAGCCTTCTTCAGCTCTCTAAAATATTGATTGTCTCATTCACCCCTGTGCAACAGTGAAAAGAAAACTTCAAGATGCTGGCCTTAGAGGCAGAGAGAAATAGTTTATTTTTAGTATGAATATTCTAACCTTAATTTGATAGTACCAGCATCTAACTTCTAAGTTATTTATGCATTTTAATTTTCACAGCCACCTGAAGATGATGCATGCACTGTAGGTTTAGGTTTAGGTTTAGGTTTATTTGTCATATATAGGTTAACACAGGGTCAACATACAATGAAATGTGTATGACGAGAGAAACAAGTCACTCAGCCTAGATCCAATAAAGCGAAAAAATAATTTAAAAAGAAAAAAATTACAAGTTAAAAATAGACAAGCCATATGTCAAAACATTATATTTAAATAACACTCCAAATACCATTGCCATCTGCAATGATAATACGACTCTGGGATGCTGGCCTTAATGATCTTTTCCAGTCATTTATCATCCAATAACTATTTGGATTTACCCATTTTACCATTTTCTTTTTATTTGCCAGCTTCAGATCCAACTATTTCTCTGTGCTTCGAAGGTCAGTATCCTGAAGTCTTCTTTTCACTGTTGCACAGGGGTGCAGGAGACAATCAATATTTTAGACAGCTGTGGAAGGCTTAAATGCCATCTGGAGGGAGACTGAGGGAAGGTTTTACAATCAAGGCATGAAACCAGTTGCACCTATGCTTATGATATTATTGTGCAATATTTTTTAGTGGCCTACAATTAAAAATTACGGAATCAGGGCATAACATTTAACAGTACTAAGTTGGCAACTTGTTGTCCTGTGGAGTTCTTGCAGCCTACTCAATTGCTAAAACTGAACATGCTTTTTTGGGCATGATTTATTTTTTAATGAGAAATTGATGTTTTTCTCATGTTGTTTTGCTGATAACATCACAACACCATTTCATCTTCCCATTTTTCTATGAGCACTCTCATCGTATTTGCTGATCACCCCATTTCTAATCACATTGTTTGCAACTTATGATGTCATGAAACTGTCCCAGTAAAAGATGCCTGTGTGTATTACCTGACATCCAAACTTTAATAAATGAAAGACTCTCATGAAAAGAATCAGCTACCTTAAAAAATAATTTAGCAAGTTTGAACTATGCTTTTGTTTTGACTGCAATTTCTAGTTGTTCTTTTTGCTTTGGCATTTTGGTATCTCTGACACTCCTTCTTGATCAGCAATGGGCGCAAGGTAGACAAAGGCCTTAAACAGGGCAGTACCCACTCAGGCCACTCATGTGGGAGGAAAACTGGACTTTGAGAGGAAACTGACACAGGTATGAGGAGATCATGTAGACTACACAGACAAACACTAGGTGTGGGACTCAAACCCAGAACACTGGATCTGTAAGGCAGCAGCACTATGCGCAGCACTACTATGTCTCCCAAGAAAAAAAATGACTACTGTCCTATTACCAGGACACTAGTCTTCTAGGAACTAAAATAAACAATATACAATAGAATTGTGATTAAGATGTCATAGATAGAGAAATATTACTAAATAGAAACACACTATATGGAGAATTTGATGTGATGAAATGTTCTTATAATTGAAGTGTTTATTCCTGTAAAAGAATGCTTTTCCCTCAGCTGTCTACTTTGAGGTTTAGTTTATAACGTCTAAAGATGTTACTTTTGTTCCATAATATTAAATTTATTTCTCATGAAAGTGAGGCAACACTAGTGAACAATTGTCAACCCTTTCCAAGGGCTAGCATATTTACAATTTTGCAAACAGCAGTTTTCATTAGCAAATGCTTTTTAAGACATGTTAAAGGTTTTTCTAAAGGTTTTACATGATTTTAGGAAATACAAGGAAATGGTCTCAATGATTACATAATTTCAGGTTAAACCAATAGAGCTGAATAGAAGACTAGAAAACAAAAATATTAACATTGTCTTGTATAGTACTAAGATTATGAACTATAATTCAAAACATTGTAGCTATGACACTTTTCTCAACACTGTGTGAAAATCAGAAATCAGGAGTTCATCATTCACCACAGTCAAAACCGTCCATGTAGTTATTTCCTATAAAAAAACTGACATTATTAGCCACATCTCACTATTTAAGTTGTACAGGTATGTCAATCTTGTTCTCTACATGCATTTTATTTATTTATTTTCAATCAAAACTGAAGCAATGGATTAATTAACAAAATATAATCCCAGTAGGAAAAAAAATCCAAAATCCTCCCTACTCCTTTACATCCAGCGCCGCCGAGAGTGGCAGCCTTTTCAGCAGCTCCGTGTATGACTGTATGTGTATGTGTACTTTTCTACTTTTATTTTTCTATTTTTATTTATTGATCACTCAATGTGAATTTCCCATTGGGATTAATAAAGTATCTATCTATCTATCTACTCATTATTTTAATGAAAACAGCACATAAATGTATTTTTTTTAACAAATTTTGAACATTTTAAAATATTTGGTTGGTTGGAAGACATATCACCTTCATTGATGGCCAGCAAAGAAAAGAACATGCTCCCTCTTTCTTCTTTTCAAAGCTCTTAGGATTTTGATGTCCCTGGAAAATCAGTTCAGCTGTATCTTAAAGCTGATAATCTATACTTAAGATTGGATAGAAGACTGAGAATGTAAAACTGTTAACATAGGGATGACCCAAACAAAAGTTGACTGATAATGATGCAGGTATTTGGTCATTTTCAGTTGAAAACTCAAAGACACATTCTACAAATGTGTCCTTTACATGATTTGAATTACATGGATGTTTTAGGTTAATTTCCTCACACTTCTGTACTCTCCCAATTTAGATTAGGGTTTTCTATGACTACATTTTAATTAGGACAATGATAAAGGTGGAAGTGGCAATTTGGACATTTTAGATCTGATAAGTACTTCTATGTACTGTATGTTATATAGTACAAATACATGATTTTCATTTGAACTTCCCCCACATGACCCTGAATTTCCCCTTGTGGATTAATAAAGTATATCTCATCTGATCTGATATGTTGTTGGCACAGTGGTACAGTTGTCAATACTCTTGTCTCTTGATTACAAGAACTTAAGTTAGAATCCTAGCTCTGTCACTGTTCATGTGGTCTTTGCAAGAGTTTTTTTTTTGAGTCTCTAAATTTTCTAATTTATAGTGTGTTTGTGTGTATTAACAGGAATGTTGTGCTAAAGCAGCAAGAATAAGTTCTGGAACTGTGAGCCTGAACTGAATTAAGCACAGTGGATGAACAGATGACTAACAGACATTTGTAATTAATTTGTTTTGATGCAGATAAAGAGTTGTTTGATTTTTTTCTTGTTTTTACATTTTCTTGACAATATTATTTTATCTGAAATTCTTCTACTTTCTCTTGGATAAGGATTCGATTGCTGTTTCTTGGATTATGTCTAAACTTTTAGGCTTCATATTCTAATTCAAGAAGTTACTCACATAAGACATAAGACACACACACACAGAGACTCACACACACACATATATATATTGTGATAAAAACACAGACCAGACATCATAAAAAGGTTTGGGGCAGCCACCCATATAATATCCCTGGCTGCAAAAGGTTTTGAGATTGACAGAGATGTTCACAATACTGAGTCCAAAACAGAACTGATTCCTTGGTGTTAAGATGGCGGCTTTAAAGGCCCATATAGGAAGTGATATCGTCTGGACCGCAAGTGACGTCATCGAAGGCCGTGACCTGGAAGTGATGTCGTCAAAGGGCCGGACCCAGAAGTGGTGTCGTCTGGACTGGAAGTGACGTCATCGAAGGAGCAGGACCCAGAAGTGACTTCTTCTGAGGTGCCGGAACCTGGCAGAATTTCTTGGGAAAGGTCTGCAGGGAACTGGGAAAGACAGTTAGTGCACCCTGCCGCCCCCTGCCTATATATTCAGCTCAAAAAAATTAAAGGAACACTTTTTAATCAGAGTATGGCATCAAGTCAATGAAACCTCTGTGATATTGATCTGGTCAGTTAAGTAGCAGAGGGGGTTGTTAATCAGTTTCAGCTGCTTTGGTGTTAATGAAATTAACAACAGGTGAACTAGAGGGGCAGCAATGAGATGACCCCCAAAACAGGAATGGCTTAACAGGTGGAGGCCACTGACATTTTTCCCTCCTCATCTTTTCTGACTGTTTTTTCACTAGTTTTGCATTTGGTTACGGTCAGTGTCACTACTGGTAGCATGAGGTGATACCTGGACCCTGCAGAGGTTGCACAGGTAGTCCAACTTCTCCAGGATGGCACATCAATACGTGCCATTGACATAAGGTTTACTGTGTCTCCCAGCACAGTCTCAAGGGCATGGATGAGATTCCTGGAGACAGGTAGTTACTCTAGGAGAGCTGGACAGAGCCATAGAAGGTCCTTAACCCATCAGTAGGACCAGTATCTGTTCCTTTGAGCAAGGAGGAACAGCATGAGCACTTCCAGAGCCCTACAAAATGACCTCCAGCAAACCACTGGTATGAATGTCTCTGACCAAACAATCAGAAACAGACTTCATGAGTGTGGCCTGAGGGCCCGACATCCTCTAGTGGGCCCTGTGCTCACTACCCGGCACCGTAGAGCACAATTGGCATTTGCCATAGAATACCAGAATTGGCAGGTCCACCACTGACTCCCTAAGCTTTTCACAGATGAGAGCAGGTTCACCCTGAGCACATGTGACAGACATGAAAGCGTCTAGAGAAGCCGAGGAGAACATTATGCTGCCTCTAACATCGTTCAGCATGACCGGTTTGGTGGTGGGTCAGTGATGGTCTGGGGAGGCATATCCGTGGAGGGTCGCACAGACCTCTACAGGCTAGACAACGGCACCTTGACTGCCATTAGGTATCGGGATGAAATGCTTGGACCCATTGTCAGACCTTATGCTGGTGCGGTGGGTCCTGGGTTCCTCCTGGTGCACGACAATGCCTGACCTCATGTGGTAAGAGTATGCAGGCAGTTCCTGGAGGATGAAGGAATTGATACCAATGACTGACCATTGAATGCTCTCCTGACCCAAATCCAATAGAACAGTGGTCCCCAACCTTTTTGACAGCAAGGACCACTTTATTAGATGCAAATTTTTCCACGGACCGGTCGGTGTGTTGGGGGGGTTGGATGGGGGGGGCAGTTTTATACACAATTTACATAACATTTCTATTATTATTAAGCAGTTCGCATACGTTTGCAACCCAAGATTTTTTTTCTTTTTTTGCATATAACAAAGACATATGCTTTGCATTTGCCATTCCAACAGACTGCACATCACAAACATTAACACTGTTATCGTTTTTTTCGTGTCTGCCGTTTCCATAGGAGGGTGACAATGAGTTAAATTCCAATGGATGTTTTTCAGATGTTGACAAGCAATAAGCAAAAGGTATCACTGAAAACCACAGAAAACAAAAACAGCAACAAAAAACAGTACAAGGAAAGTTCAAAGAAAGAATTTTCTTTTACAATGTTTCTGTTTGGGGATCGTTGTGTAGCCTAAATGTGTACAACTGAGCTGCGGCCACAGAACTAACTGCTCTGTGGATGATTCATTCAAGCATTTCAAGGTCACCTCGTTGTAATGAAAGCATCTGCTGAATGTACTTCGTAGTAACGAGATTTCTATAGTCTCGTGTCATATGGGGAAACTGTCGGGACCGTAAAAATACTTTGTTGTAATAGTCTCTCACCTCGGTCTCTCTCCTCTCTCTGGGCCGCTGCAAAGCCCCGCCCACCAAGCATTCTGAAAAGTCTGAGTGAGTCTCCGTTGCCGGCAGTTCTCTCGCGGCCCGGCTGTCAGACGGCTGCGGCCCGGTAGTGGGTCGCGGACCGGTGGTTGGGGACCCCTGCAATAGAAGACCTCTGGGACACTATGTTTTGGTCCACCTGATGCCGCCAGGTTGCACCTCAGACTGCCCAGGAGGTCAGTGATGCCCTGGTCCAGATCTGGGAGGAGCATGCATACAGCATGTGGGGTCCATACAAACTACTGAGTACGATTTTGAGTTGCTGCAATGAAATTTCAGCAAAATGGACTATCCTGCCACATCATTTTTCACGTAGATTTTCGGAGTGTCTTTGAATTCAGCCCTCTGTAGGTTGATAATTTTCATTTCCATCAAATGATGTGGCATCCTTTCATTCCTAACACATTATCCAGTCCATATCAGTATAGATATCCAGCAAGGTTTTTTTTCCCATTGAGATCTGATGTGTTTTCAAAGTGTTCCTTTAAGTTTTTTTGAGCAGTTTACATATTTTAGTTGTAGTATTTTGAGAAATAAATGAATCCAAGATGTCTGCTGCTATGCTCTGTACACCTAGAATTTCTACCTATATCCACCTAACAAAGAGAGTGAATGTGGTAGTCTATACAAGCAATAGCTAGGTTGATATTCAATCACAGGTCCTTGAACCTAAATGCTAACCACTGCATCATGTGGACTTACCTCAGAATTAAATCAGTTGATATGTTTTCTTCCACCAACTGAGTTAACAGTCAAATAAAATCATATATTTGAAAAGAGAAAAGTGCATGTGATTAGTACTGGTCATGCTAGTAAGAGCTAAAGTGTACTTGGGTAACACAATCATTTGTTTGTACAGTATAGTTAAAATTTATACTTGGGGGGGAAAAAAAAATCTTGTTTTCTGCAAAGTGTCTGTGGTGACAAAGTGATCCACCATTAATGAGAAAAGAGAGAGAGAAAAAAGAAAATCACTCTTATTTAACCTTTAATGTAATAAATATCTAAGAGAATATTTTATATGGTAAATAAAATTTCACCTTATTGATTCTAAAAGGCATTTCCTTTGCTCAGATCTTCTTAAACGTCTTCAAGCGCTCTTCTTTGAAATAGATGGTGTTTATTAGAAGCTTTGTTGTGTTCTCTATAACTGCTTCAGGAATTAAGTTTTTATTTTTTTTCTGCCAAGACACCAAAAGCATTGTTTTGAACACTTAATATCATAAAATCATCACCTACTATTTTGCCAAGCAACTGATGTCAGGATTACAATGGAAGGTTCATATTTTTTCTGCAACATTTGAAAATAAATTGAGATAGAAAATATATGTATTGAACATTATTTATAAATCAATATTGTCAAAAACCGAAGATAAAACTTACATTAATATAACACAAGGTTTGGACACAAGATAGTGTGAAACATATCAATACAGGATAAGAAAGGTTTAATTTCAGAGATATTTGTGCATAATTACCTAAACAGTCTTTTTTCCCCAAAAGCAAATTGTTTTCCTCCAAAATAGATTCAAATTAATTTGCCAAAAGCATCAAAATAAAATCGGGGCAATTGGCTGAAATCATGAAGGGGCCATCAGTTTTATAAAGTAGGACAAATATATCTAAAACACAATTGAGGCATACTCTATAGCTGAAAAGGACCATATAACTCAAAAAGTATGAATATTCTTACTCCTTACAGGCTTTGAACCTTTTTTGCAGACATATTCAAATATAACAGCCTGAAGCTAAAGTTACTTTTCAATGTAACTTAAAACAGGGATGGTATAAATAAAAGAATCCATAATGCCATCCATGTACTGAGTTTCCTTGCTTTATACATGTTTGCTGTGCTATTTAATGGAATTAAAAAAATAAAGGACACTATATTGTGACACTAGAGGGTGCTGTCGCTCCTCAAACCCCACAGACAAATTTCCAGAACACCAAGTAAAAGTACTAGAAATATTCCTTCTTTCTTTGATATTGTGTCACAGTAGACTCCACAATCACCCCACTAAACAATAAATCAATAATCACAATAAAGATCCTCCTGTCCTCCCAGCAGCTCCGTCACACTACCTCCCAGCTCGGCTTGCTGGGTCTCCCACAGTCCTTTATATAGTCCTTGACCAAAAGTGCTCCTGTCCTTCTGTCCATGTGATTTAATAGCACTTCCGGGTTAGATGAAGACTTGCATTTTTCTTCAGCCCGGAAGTACTTCTGTTTTTCCGTCCCTGTGACTTGGGAGTACTTTCAGGCTATTGGGAAAATAAAAATCCCCACGTCTCCCTGCAGTGTCACACGATGGCACCCACGGCACCCAGCAAGGCTGTGAAGCCGAACTCCATCTCCCATGGTGCCCTGCAGGAATCCAGGGCACACAAAAGACGCACTCAGGGGAGAGTAAAACACATTACTGTTCTTTTTTGCCTCGCTGAGTTTTTTTAAAGAGATCCAGGCTGAAGTGCCAGTTTGTAATACAAAGTGATTCCATACTGTAAACCTTTAAAAGAGAGCAAAAGAGAATGCAGATAAAAGTAAAAAATAAACATGTAGTAATGTCTGTGTTATACTAAAGCTTATGCAGTGTGGGGAACAGCCCGGACACAGACAGGTAGACATGATGGTTTCACCACACATACGTTTATTTACAATATTTACAAAGTCTTTCAGTGCACAACCCAGTGCCTCAGCACCTATCACCCCTTCAGTCCCGGCCACACAACACAATGCCTTCACTGTCTCTGGTCCACCTCCTCTCCACCGAGCTTCGTCCACTTCCACCCGACTCTTGCCATTGAATGGAGGGAGGCGGCCCTTTTTATACACCCCCGGATGGGCTCCAGGTGCTTCCTGACACTCTTCCGTCGACACCCATTGTGTGGAGGAAGTGCCGGCTGTGCAACCGGAAGGACTCCGGGTGTCCCTGCTCCTCTTCCCCCCAGCACTTCCGGGTGTGGCGGAAGTGCTGAGGTCCAGGGCTCCCCAAGCATTGGGGCGCCCCCTGGCGGTGGCCATGGGCCCCTACAGGGTTGAGCTTCCCAGCTCTGTACCAGTGGCCCCCAAAGCAACCAGGGCGGTCGCCCCCTCGTGTTCTGGAGGAGGCACAAGCCGCCCTCCGGTCCTCCTGGGCATCCCGGCCGGGCAATTTACCCCAGCCGGGTGCCACAGCAGACTACTTCAAACTAAAGGCAGGAATCAGTTGTATATAATACAATTCCACAAAGCCAACAGCAGGACTGAATACAACTGCAATTGCATGAGGAAGAGAAGAGTTGGTGACCTTCAGATAATTTGTAACTAATCTAGTAAAGACTGCCAAGAAAAAATTCAGTTTTAAAGCTACATATAATTTTTAAATAAAGAGACAATGAGACAATGAAGCCTATGTGTAATGCTATTAAAAATATGTTATAAAAAATCTGCAAAGTTTAGTTTTTTTGTAATTTTTTTAATGATAAACTGCTATTTTCCTCTTTGAGATATTTTAACATCTTCCTTGTCCTTCAATGGGCACTGCCATTTTGTGACTATGGTGTGCTGCTATGTACTGGTATAGATTATGGTGTCACCCTGGCACAACTACACATAAAAACTTAAAACAAAATAGCACTCCCAGCTTAATTTATGAACATTTATGCCTGTCTTGTGGAAGGATTAACCAACAATAATTATTTTTTTTATTCTACGATTGTACTGGTGCTGGTTTTGAATCTTATATTGTTTCTGACTTGAATTTTGGTTAGTGTTTTGCTTTGCCCTTCTTGGTAACTGACAATTCCCTGCCAAATCTTCTTACAGAAGCTAGATCATTTCTCTTGTTCTCAAAAATGTTACTGTCAATCATAATAAATGCAATATCTAGAAGTTTAAAATCTGATATGATCACAGTAACACCACTGTCCTCAGGTACCCACAAAACTCATCATCCATTCTTTTGTTAAAAAGCCTAGCAATGACAAAGTAAATAAAGTTCACAGTAATGCAATGCTGGAAAAAAAATATGTGCAGTGTTGTTTTACTGTCAATTACTTTATAGTATATATAAACTAACTACGCTTACCTGTCAAAGACATAGGTAACATAATAAATTGAAAAATAACATTCTCCCTGCACCTATGCTTGGCATCTTTGTGTGCCACATGTTCTCTTGCCCAATTTGTACATACTGTGTTCCTCCTATGCTTTTCCTCTTTATCCTTGTGTGTCTCAACCTCTTTTGATCACATTCCAGTATAACCTGCTTCTTGGACTCAGTCATCTTAAGGCACCTTGCTAGCCTCTTGTGTGCTTTTTGACTAACAGCAATTATAGACATTTATATTCTTTTGACTACAGGCGGAGTGGTGGCTCTGAGGCTAGGGATCTGTGCTGGCAATCGTAAGGTTGCCAGTTTGAATCTTGTATATGCCAGAATTGACTCTACTCCATTGAGCCCTTGAGAAAGGCCCTTAACCTGCAATTGCCTCATCCTGGGTATGATGTTAATCTGCATCCAGCCCTACAAACAGGTACTCCAACTTAACAGGAAAAACCTGGGGATTGGTGGCAGGATTGGCACTCCAGCCACCATAAAAAAACCTCACACTGTTCTAGCATGGTGCTGAGGAGTCACCTGCTGCACTTGGGTCCCAATCCAGATGTTTTTGTGTGGTGGGTGTGGCAACATGCTATCATCGTGTGCTTCTAACCTGAATCCTCTATCTTTGAAGGCAACTCAGGTTATGCCTCGTTGGTATTTAGCAACCCAGCGCCACTTTATATTTTATTAGCTTTGTTATTGTTGAAATGCTCCATTTTACAATCAGAAATTGAACTTCATACCTTAGTACAGTGTCATCATTCCTACCACTGGGCAACCAGAGCCAAATTTGGCAATCAGATTATTTATTTTATCTTAGATTACTTATTATCAGATAACGTGCGCTTTTATTCCACAATAAATAATTTACAGCAGTCTTCTAGTAGAATCAAAGTCACAAACGCCCTGTAAAAAATAAATCACATCACTAGCAGGTCATTCCACTCTCGCAGTATTCCCTATCATCGTCCAGCATCTCGTATCGTGTCCCTTTTCTACGGTGACCATGCTTTTCTTGGTTGCCCAGTTAGCATCTGCAAGGCTGTATTTATAATGCCATGGGAGTCTCGACCTGCCTCCTCGAGCCTTCTTGGACTTTAAAGGTATAACGAGACAGTTCCCGGAATGCATAGCTCAGCACACCTGTGGCTACCCTGCTGTCAATCATCTGCCCAGAAGTCGCATACCTCTAGAGTGACAATGCTGGCCATTACAATACTTTGCACTTTCATAGTATCACAACAAGCATTGATGCTTAACATAATTGTTTCTTTACTCTGTCTAATAAAAATGAACAAATATATACAAATACCACTTATTACATATCCCATTTAAACTTAATCCGAAACTTAAACTTGAATAAAACTACACACTCGTGTTCCAACACATTTGTTTAAACGTTAATATTAATACACTAGGGCAGGGGTAGGCAACGTCAGTCCTGGTGAGCCGCAGTGGCTACAGGTTTTCATTCCAACCCAATTGCTTAATTAGAAACCAATCATTGCCAATCTCAGACCTTATTTAATTTTATGGCTTGTTAGTCTGTGCAATGTAAGGCTCTTATATCGTAGATTTTTTTCCTTTCCAAGGATATCATCCAAATGATATGAAGCCTAAAACAGATCATTTTCAGTCTGTCACATTTGTGTTTTATTAAATTAAACAGTGCATGATGAACACACACCGATGTAATTGGAAAAAAAGCTAGCTGGAGAACTGCTGGCTGCTTTGTCTTTTACATCTTATTGCCAATAAGGAGCAATTAAAACACTGAATGCAGCAGTTTAAGATTGAAATAAGCAATTAAGGTTGGAGAACCTTAACAAGCGAGACCACTAAAATGAAGCATCAAAATGTCACTTAAGCAATATGTGCTTCATCAGCAATAATTGAGTTCTCGTTAAAGAACCGGGTGGGAACAAAAACCTGCACATACTGCGGCTCACCAGGACCGACGTTGCCTACCCCTGCACTAGGGGGCTCTGCCTTCTGCTCACTTCACTCGCCGACCCCTTTCCCTCCTGCCAGTGGCCACCTCTCCGAATCTCCTCTTAAATGGTGATACAATGGGAAACAAATACATGTTTTTAACTCCTCTGTGCTCAGCAGCTGCCCTCATGCGTGATCTGCAATTCACTCGCCTACCTTCCCCCACCCGTGCCAGTAGTAGGTGCCGTTGTGAAGAGGGTGGATAGGCACACCCCAAGGAGACATGACCGCTCCTCCAAAACCCCTCTTAAACGGTGATACATTGGGAAACAAGTAATAGGTGTTTTTTTCACTTCCTCTTTGCTCGAGAAGCTGGTGGCTTGCTGCTACTGCGTGCCACGTGATCTGCATTTCGTGCGGAGCTTCGAACGTTTAAAAGCCTGTACAGCACCTGAATTATTCGATCACATTTCGCAGTTCTGTTATTTCCCCGAGTATTATTCTCAGATTGTTTGCGCTAATGCGATCTTTACTCTCATTTTTGGAGACTTTCAAATTTTCCTACTTATCTCTGACCAGCTCTGCATATGTATCACGGCATTTGTGTCTTAAGGTTGTAAGTATGATGTGACTTGTCTGTCTCGCGGGAAGTTAAAGTGTCTCTGACTCTCTGTCTCTCTTCAAAAGATCACGTCTCATCCCCAGCAAAAAGTCTCGTCTCGTCGCAAGTTTGCACCCTGTGTTGGCTGGGATTGGCTCCAGCAGACCCCCGTGACCCTGTAGTTAGCATATAGCGGGTTGGATAATGGATGGATGGGAGTCTCCAATTCAAAACTTTGATTAAGCTTGAATGTGCAAAATCCAAACAACAAAGTCTTGTTCTCAAGAAATGTAAAATTTGTACATTCTACTGAATTTCATTAAACAAGATCTCATTTGCCACTCTGATATTTTATTTGTTGTTAGTTAGGAAGTTATTGCAATCAAAATTATTTTTCTACTCAAATTTGCATACTTTTTTCATTGTTTTTATATGAATAAAATAGTTCTTTAGAAAATTACTTTTTATTGAAAAAAAAATATATTACCTGTCTAAGACAAGCAATAGAATACAAATATCTGATATTCTTTGCCATACGTATAAGACATTTCAGTGCTCTTCCCTGGTATCGTCATGTGTCTAAACCTCTCTTGACCACTGCTCCCACTGTTGAGCACAGTCCCATAAAGCCTGATTCACAGACCGTGTCATTATTTTCTAGGCATCTTGATTGCTTGTTGTTAACTTTTATACTTTGAGGATGACTGCCAGCAATGCCTCCTATTCATTTATTCCTTCATGTGTTTGCACTTCCTCTTTTGATTGTGTCACCAAAGTCAAACCAACCAATCACACAAAAGCCAAACTGAGGCTTGCTCTGAGGGACTGGACACAGACACAGACCTTAGCGTTTTGTTATACAGGGTGAGCCAAAAAGAAGTACCACATTTCAAACATTTGTTCCACAAAAATCCTACAAGATTAAATTAATTTCATTATGACACAAGAAAGGGTATAAAAATCGTTTTTTTTTTCACTGTGTTTTAAAAACGATGCCTTCAATTTGATGGCCATCATTAACGATGCACTCTTCCATTTCTGAGCACTTGCATGACTCTTTTGGCCATTTCAAAAGAAATAGCGTCAATTTCGTGGCGAATAGTGTCCTTGAGGGCTTCAAGGTTTTGAGGTCAGTGTATGTATTAAAAACTAAATCCAAATATAATTTTGGTGGCTGAAATTACTTACCTAAGCACCATATTTCCAACTGTTGTTGATGGTTTTGAAGAGTCTGTTTCTAGTTGTAGTGCACATTTCTTGAGCATACAATTTTTAAAAGACATACCAAATATGGAGTTTTATTAAAGTCAGTCATGTGCACACGCGCAGCTGACATGACCAGGACGTTCCAGCAACGTTTGAGGTACTGCTGGCAACTTGTAATGGGAATTTGTGTTGACATCCATAGTGGCTTTTGGACATATAACAGAGTAAAGTATAAAAGTTGAAGTAATCCCTCTCAAGGTGAATTTGAAAGAGTAAATTATCCAACAAATTACCTTACACAGAATGCGTCTCACCTTGAATTTAGACCAATTTTAAAAATTGGTCAATGTTTTTTTTACATGGGAATTATTTGATATTTCAAAAAATATTTACAGTGCCCTTAATTCAAGATACATAAATGAAAACTGAATGTTCTCTAAGAATTTCCTCAAACAGTAAGTGTACAAAGAAAAAGTCCACTCATAGCCAAGTTGTTTCCTGCAGACACTATTTGAATAAAATGTAGGTGTCAAACAGAAGTCACACTTAAGCCTAACAGTTGATAATCAGCAAAAGAGAGAAAATAAATAGTACTAGGGCCAAGGAGGTCGGGTGCAGTGTAAGCTGGGTAGTGGAATGTCACCTCTCTGAAGGGGAAGGAGCCTGAGCTAGTGCGCAAGGTCGAGAGGTTCCGGCTAGATATAGTCGGGCTCACCTCGACGCACAGCTTGGACTGTGGAACCAATCTCCTTGAGAGGGGCTGGACTTTCTACCACTCTGGAGTTGCCCCCGGTGAGAGGCGCTGAGCGGGTGTGGGCATAATTATCCCCCCCCCCCCCGACTTGTGGCCTGTACATTGGGGTTTACCCCAGTGGACGAGAGGGTAGCCTCCCTCCGCCTTCGGGTGGGGGGACGGGTCCTAACTGTTTGTGCGTATGCACCGAACAGCAGTTTGGAGTACCCACCCTTTTTGGAGTCCCTGGAGGGGGTGCTGGAGGGCACACCTTCTGGGGACTCCCTCGTACTGCTGGGAGACTTCAATGCTCACATGGGCAATGACAGTGAGACCTGGAAGGGTGTGATTGGGAGGAATGGCCCCCCCCGATCTGAACCCGAGTGGTGTTTTGTTATTGGACTTCTGTGCTTGTCACGGATTGTCCATAACGAACACCATGTTCAAGCATAGGGGTGTTCATATGTGCACTTGGCACCAGGACACCCTAGGCCTCAGTTCGATGATCGACTTTGTGGTCGTGTCCTCGGACTTGCGGCCACATGTCTTGGACACTCGGATGAAGAGAGGGGCGGAGCTGTCAACTGATCACCACCTGGTGGTGAGTTGGCTCCGATGGTGGGGGGAGGATGCTGGTCAGGCCTGGTAGGCCCAAACGTGTTGTGAGGGTCTGCTGGAACGTCTGGCAGAGCCCCCTGTCAGAAGTAGCTTCAACTCCCACCTCCGGCAGAACTTCGACCATGTCCTGAGGGAGGTGGGGGACATTGAGTCTGAATGGGCCATGTTCCGTGCCTCTATTGTTGAGGTGGCTGACCGGAGCTGTGGCCGTAAGGTAGTCGGTGACTGTCGTGGCGGCAATCCCCGAACCCGTTGGTGGACACCGGCGGTGAAGGATGCCATCAAGCTGAAGAAGGAGTCCTACCGGTCCCTTTTGTCCTGTGGGACTCTGGAGGCAGCTGATAGGTACCGGCAGGCCAAGCGGAATGCGGCTTCGGTGGTTGCTGAGGCAAAAACTCAGGCATGGGAGGAGTTTGGGGAGGCCATGGAGAATGACTTTCGGACGGCTTCGAGGAGATTCTGGTCCACCGTCCGGCGTCTCAGTTGGGGGAAGCAGTGCAGTGTCAACACTGTGTATGGTGGGGATGGTGCGCTGCTGACCTCGACTCGGGACGTTGTGGGTCAGTGGGGGGAGTACTTCGAAGACCTCCTCAATCCCACTAACATGCCTTCCAATGAGGAAGCAGAGCCTGGGGACTCGGAGGTGGGCTCCCCCATCTCTGGGACTGAGGTCACCGAGGTGGTTAAAAAACTCCTTGGTGGCAGGGCCCCGGGGGTAGATGAGATACGCCCGGAGTTCCTCAAGGCTCTGGATGTTGTAGGGCTGTCTTGGTTGACACTTCTCTGCAACATCGCATGGACATCAGGGACAGTGCCTCTGGATTGGCAGACTGGGGTGGTGGTCCCCCTCTTTAAGAAGGGGGGACCGGAGGGTGTGTTCCAACTACAGAGGGATCACACTCCTCAGCCTGCCTGGAAAATTCTATTTGGGGGTTCTGGAGAGGAGGGTCCGTCGGATAGTCGAACCTCGGATTCAGGAGGAACGGTGTGGTTTTCGTCCTGGTCGCGGAACAGTGGACCAGCTCTACACCCTTAGCAGGGTCCTGGAGGGTGCATGGGAGTTCGCCCAACCAGTCTACATGTGTTTTGTGGACTTGGAAAAGGTGTTCGACCGTGTCCCTCGGGGAATCCTCTGTGGGGTGCTCCGAGAGTATGGGGTACCGGACCCCCTGATAAGAGCTGTTCAGAGCTTGGTCCGCATTGCCGGCAGTAAGTCGAACCCGTTTCCAGTGAGAGTTGGACTCCGCCAGGGCTGCCCTTTGTCACCGATTCTGTTCATAACTTTTATGGACAGAATTTCTAGGAAGCAGCCAGGGTGTTGAGGGGGTCCGGCTTGGTGGACTCAGGATTGGGTCATTGCTTTTTGCAGATGATGTTGTCCTGTTTGCTTCATCAGGCCGTGATCTTCAGCTCTCTCTGGATCGGTTCGCAGCTGAGTGTGAAGCGGCTGAGATGGGAATCAGCACCTCCAAATCCGAGACCATGGTCCTCAGCCGGAAAAGGGTGGAGTGCCCTCTCAGGGTTGGGAGCGAGATCCTGCCCCAAGTGGAGGAGTTCAAGTATCTCGGGGTCTTGTTCACGAGTGAGGGAAGAATGGAGCGTGAGATTGACAGGCGGATCGGTGCGGCGTCCGCAGTGATGCGAGCTCTGCATCGGCCTGTCGTGGTGAAAAAGGAGCTTCGGGATTCGAACCGGCAACCTTCCAATTGCCAGTGCAGATCCCTAGCCTCAGAACCACCACTCTGCCTGTTGCATCAGCAATAGCTCTACATCTCATGGAATGGTAAAATTTCCCTGTCCGATGTCTTGAATAGGTTTGCTATTTGCCTAAGTGGGGCTTAATTTTTGGAGAAAGAGAAAGTGAATGGAGATCTGTGTGACAGAAGATGGTAGTCTGGGCTCCATACAGAATGACCATTCGAGGGCATAGGAAACAGGCATTGAACGGACCAAGTACAGTATATTCATTCATTTACTTCCAGATATGGGCTAATTTAGTTATACAGTACTTTACACACATCTTGTCTTATTTGCAAAAATTGACCTTAGTTGGGAGAGATGTTTTCAAATGCCTGTTCCCCATGACATACATTTTTAGTGAAAGTCTTGGCTCAATATAGAATGACAGTTAGAGGGTACAGGAAACAGGCATTGGATGGACCAAGTATATTTCTTAATTTTTTTTCCAGATATGGGCTAATTTAGTTGTATTTTACACATCTGTTTTTGTCTTATTGGCAAAAATTTATCTTAGTTGGAAGAGATGTCTTCAAATGCCTGCTTACCCATGACACATGTTTTAGTTATGTCCTTGACCAATATCCTTCCAGTCTTCTGTTTCGGCCTGTTGATTAATCAACACTGCTGTAAAAAAGTTTCTTATTTTTTGAAAGTTATTTCTGGATTAATACATAATGGGGGAGCATTGCTTTGTATCCATTCTAACATGATCACCTTTACCGCACTACCACCACAAGATGTATAGTATTACTTAAAATTAAGCATACATTAAATTCATGTGGCATAGAAGATATTTTATACATTCTCAATCAGCACTCCTTGCACTTTTTAGAAACCATAGATAAGTATTTGTGAACGTTTACATTTTATGAAATTGCCTACTCACTCTTTTATTCTGTAAAACTTTATTTTTTGGAATGGAAAGGGCAATCTGATTAGAGCTCTTATGTTCTGTGAAAAAATAACTTGTGCAGTACTCAAAAATAACTTAAAATTTATGTTTATTATGAAATGTAATAAATGACAAAATATTGCAAATGCATGCTACAGTTATAGAACAATATCCTGTCAAAGAAACAGTCTTTTCTTGTAAGAAACGATTAGTGTAAGAGCTTGAATATTGTTAAATGGGCATTAATTGCATGATTTTGTATACAACAGGTCTGTAACAAATTGGCAATAGAGTTAAACACTGAGAACCTCATATGAATTGGCCAGCTTTCTTTCACTTATTTTTGGTGTATTATCAAATAATCAATAAAAAACAAAAGAACTAATAGCATGTTTTATATGACTATATTGGTTCATTCCATTGTATCTTCCAGCTATTTCTTGAATGAAGGAGCAGGATATCTGCTCCAGAATAAAGTAATATACAAAATAATTTTTCATGCCTAGGCAGATTTATGATTAATATGTCATTATATGAAACTGAGATTACAATGTCAGCACCTGTTCAACGTTTATTATAGTGTACCCCAAAAATTATAAACTCATCCTCTTACATACTTAACTCTCTTTTTTACAAGCCTTTAATACCAACTTGTATTGCTTAGACATGTTATATTTTGATTCTTTGGAATATATTTTTTGCAAACTGTACAGAACAAAAAATTAATTTAATGACAATTGATACATAGATTTATGTTTATTATTTGATAGATTGGTTCCAACACCAAGTTATGGAGACTCTGAGTGAAGCAAATTCTCAGTTCTCCCTGGACCTGTTTAAGAAGTTAAGTGAGACTAACAGTGGTGATGTCTTCTTTTCACCATTAAACATCTCCACTGCTCTTGCTATGGTTCTTTTAGGAGAACGAGGTGACACTGCTGCACAGATTGAACAAGTGAGCATACATGAAGGATGTATAGAAGGATGCACAGAAGCATATTCAATTTGTTGTTGTAATGTTTCTTGTACATTTTGATTTGTGTTTTTCTTATATGTAACTGTCTTCTTTGTGTGTATTGTATAGTATTTTTTTTACTTTAATATTTTTGTATTAGGCTTTTTTGTTTGCATTTTTATTTTTTATTTTCATTTTATTGTTTATGACGTTTTTGTTTTTAATTTAAAAGTTTACATTTTGAAATTCAGAATGACTGTAATTTTAAGTAGTGATGTTCATTTGGAACATGTATTATATTTTTCATATAGCTTACTCCTCTGGTCCTCAGTGACACAGCCTACCAATCAGTACTGGGAGTATCAGAAGGAAATCTTTGTCAATAAAGGTCTTGATAACAATATCTTACAAAAAGAAGTACCCTATGTTTAATTTCTAAATGAAAAGACTAAATACAAAAAGGAAAGACAAGGCAAACTGCAACATGTATTCCTGACAGTAGCTCCTGTTTATACCTGTACTAATTATTCTTAAAGGATAAGTTTGATATTTTTCAAGTCTGTTATTTCTTCACAAAGATCATTATTGCTGCATTTGCCTTGAAAAAATGTGCTGTAAAATTAAGTGTTTTGTAAAAATTTTAAAAAATACATAGCCAGTCCTGGGGCCTCATGTATAAACGGTGCATACGCACAGAAATGTTGCGTACGAACGTTTCCACGCTTAAATCGCGATGTATAAAACCTAAACTTGGTGTAAATCCTCGCACATTTCCACGGTAACTCATACCTTGGCGTACACAATTTCTCCGCTCGGTTTTGCAGACTGGCGGCACCCAGCGTCAAAGCAGTGCTACTGTTCCTGCGTGGTCACCCTTTCTTTCTTAGCTCCACATTCCTGACACGGCTTTATAAATACACTGAAACTAACTGCATATTGTTTATTAGTGTAATGCATCTGATTGTAATTAACCTGCAGCAATATAATGGTCCAGGGAATAGCCATAGTATTCCAAATACCATAACTGCTTTAGCGTTATAACTCTCACTGCATCTTCTTCTTCTTTCAGCTGCTCCTGTTAAGGGTTGCCACAGCAGATCATCTTTTTCCATTTTTCTCTCACTGCACCACTCGGAGTATTTATATCACTGTTTCTGAGTGGGGAATCACAGCAGCAGCTGATCGGAAAAGAGAAATATCGGTATACAGCATGAAGCAGACGCTGCCTGAGCCACTGCAAAACGCTTTAGAGACTTCCCAGTTCGGACTTCGCGGTTTAGAAAAGGTTTCATCCCAAGAACTCTAAACGCACTCAATCAGTCCATCAAGTGCTCCTTGTAGAACTGTTTACTTATAAGTACAATTACCTCACTGTAAACTTGCACTACAGTTATAATATTGCACAACCTGCGCCACTTTATAAAGCGCGTATTTACATATGATGACGGTATTCATTTTTAAGATGAAATGCAGAAAAATATGTTGATTATATTATACAGATAAAACTTTAACTTCATTTAAATAATCTTTATTGTTAATAATTAAACATGTGAGGACACGGTGCCGCAGCGCTAGCTAGTTCAGGGATTGTTTCTTGCTGGTGCTGACGCGACACTGGAAGGATAGACGGATATAATAATTAAACATGTACTACGAAGATATTTCAATGTTCCTTAAAAGTTTTGAAGAATCGGCATTTTAAGCTTACAGATGGCTTCACGTCTATTACAGAGCTGATTGTGTGGTGATTGGGTTTTTGGAGAATAAAAAGTAAGGACAGGAATTGGAGGTTAGTACGTTTGAAAGAGACAGTACTTCTGTAATAAATTATTTCATCGAAGGTCGCGCATGGCACCGCAAGCCTCTTGCGTGAGACATGAACAAGCACTGCACCACCGTGTTCCCATGTTTAATAACATGCTTTCATTCCTATCATCATGAAAAAGATATCACGTATACATCTCAGCATTTTAATTATTCAGAGAGCTGTAATATCACGAATGTAATGGATTATGTGTCCTGTCGGAGAAAGAGAAAGCCCGTTTAAGAAGTAGGTAGCGATTCACACATGTAGAGCACATAGAAGATCAAATACAGAACAAAGCATTTAATGTGCCACTTTAGTTACAATGGGATTTGAGAAACTAGTAAATTAAACGATTTTAAGATGAAGTTTATGATGTTCTACTTTAATGGCAAAATAAACTACGTGATTAAAGTGGAAATTTCGAGGTTAAAGTTGACATTTCGTGCTTTTTTCCCACTGTGTGCCTATTGTTTTTGTCTGTACCCTAATAAGCTTTCATATGACACTCAGACGGTGGGCTACGACTCGCCTTTTCACGGCGACTTTAATATGTGATTTCTTTTTTATTTCGGGCACTGTGCGACTTTGTGAACTTGAGCCTTCGAGTTTCTCCTACACTCTGTCACTCGATCAACTTCCTTTTGTTGATTATACCACTGTTTAAACCAACAATAGTAAGTTTTTCCTTTGCCTCCACTTGGTATTCGCTGAAATTCTTATATTTCCCCCCGTGCTTTTCCCATTGTCTTTTCACAGAAGCCTATTTATATTGATTTGCATATTTAAAGAGGCGTAATTCTGGGAGGAGTTGGGGCGGGACAGAAGGCGCGTGCACGTACGTTACTTTTCACACTGATTGGGATTTATGTAGTGGAAGAACGTGAAAGTTTGCGTACATACAGATTCCTGCATCTGGATTTTTCTGTGCGTACGCACATTCCCGCTTTTGTGCTTACGCCATGTTATAGTGTGAGTTCTACGCAAGGCGTTATACATGAGGCCCCTGGTGTTTTACAATGGAACATATGGGGCAGAAACAGAACAGAAAATATAAACATAAAAACTTTTGCAATAAAAGGAAACATACATTCCATGCATATTCGTGACAACAAAAGAGAACTAATAAATTTTATCATGTGGTATGAACATTTTACTTTGATTTTGTCTTTATGGAGGAAACCAGTCCCCAAGGACAGAAACACTTTGCAAATAGTTAAGGGTGCATTTGCCTGTAGAAATGAGAACACACTTCACTGATATCAGTTCTGTGGTGGCATGAAGACACGCTTCGCTGGAGGTTCACAAAAAGTGTGCACGAGGCTTAAAGGCCTACATTTTCACACACATGCCTCAAGATAAATTGGGACCATGATATAGGTGTTAGTCTGCCATTTTTGAGGAGGGAGCTTAAATGGTTACCAGAACAAAGAGAAAGGGCCCAGGACTAGTTAGAAAGCTACTAAGTAGTGGATAGGAAGGAACATTGCACACATGCTAGCATGGAAGAGTTAGTAGTGCTTTGTTACAGGGATGAGGCACATTGCATAGCCAACATTTTTGACGTGTGTTCGTATTGGAGTCCAAAGAACGTCCACAGAGAATTGATGGGAAAACCACACTACTACATAAAACACATGAGCAGAGCCTCGGGTTGTCTTTCAGTCTTCTGCTCTGCTAATCATCCAGTTACTGTGAAGAGTGTGAAAATTACTTCAGATTATTTTATTTATTCGTTAGTTTCATTTGATGTTGCGTCTCTTTTTGTTCCTTACATCTTTGCAGGAAGAAAAATATTTTATTTGTGCATTTACTTTTCACTGCATAGCACCTGAAAGTGCAGTTGCAGTTGTGTATATTGCAAATAGCCCTTTATTTTTCATTTTTACATTTTTCTTGTGCGTCATTGCTGATTTGACTGTGTTTTGAAATAAGTGCATGCTTCTGACTTTTGATAATTGTTTTATTGGTGCTTTCTGCAATAAAGGACCGCTATTGATTTTACACCATATCACTTGTCTGTGTCTGTCACTCACTACTGGTTTCTGGCCACCCAACAACAAGATACCCAGATTTTAATCAAAGCATGGGTTCAAATGCACAGGACATCACATACAAACAAAAGTATTCAATACATAATAATAACAGAAAGCAAATAATGTACATTAGTAATAATGAGCTAAGTATATATGAGTAGACTGACAGTATGGGAGGACACAGTATGGTACAGAATGTTTAAATTAGAGAATTAATGACCATAATTCAGCAATAAGAAAACAAATTAGAGAATATACTGTAGTTATCTCATGGTAACATATTTAATTTTGAGTATTTTTGAACATGACTCAGATAAATCTTTAAAGAAGACAAAGAGAGAGAGCCTCATAAATTACATAGCACTCAACTCGACTTTGTGTTTTTTGTTTATTTTTTTTCTGAAAATGAGTGTTGCCTGTCTGCTTTTCTACTTCCCATCTTTGAATGCGACTATCGGTGTGGCACTTATTCTTTTACTCTTTTTGCCTGCCGTCTTTTCTGGTTTGGGCTGCTTTTGCAGTGTTACCGCTTGTGCATATTAAATCTTGAAATCCTTCGAGTAACTAATTAACTAACTAACACCAACCCACCCACACACACAGCTTGTGTGAAACAAATGCACCCGTACTTTCATAATTTTGTTGCAGCCTATAGTGGAGTCAGGCACAGAGAAGCTCAGCTGCTGAGAGAGCGTCTCAACTGTTGCAGGGCCTGCATTGGTGAAGCAGGTGAGATGCTAATGAAACAGAGGCACAGGGCTTATTGGTTTTTAAAGGCTGGCTTCCTTCATTGTGTTTTTAACCTCAGTTTTAAAGGATTGTTTTAAGGATCCCATGGGATTACCCCTCGCAAACTGTTTTAGACGCTGCATTCAGCAATTCACATCCGCAACAAACATGCCTCTTCTTACATGGTCCTGCCGCGTCCACACTCGTTCTCAAAGCATACACACCGCCTGGTCATGTGCCCGCTCGCAAGAGCAACTCACGGAGACCTGCCCACCAACTCTAAGACCATGGCATGTAAAACAGTTTGCGATGGTGGTGCGTGCGTCATAACTGAAAAGAATAATGAAAAGTCAACGTGGCTCAGAGGTGCATGTGGACTCCTAGCACAGACGAAAGCGACTTACGGGGGTGGTCGGTGAGTTGTTGCGTTCGGGCACATGATCAGGCAGTGGGAATGCCTAGAGAGCGAGGGTGGATGTGGGCCAGGGAATAAGGAGTGTTGGTGGGCGGGGAATTGTTTTCCGTGTTCCTGCAGGACCATCTAAGAAGACGCATGTTTGTCGCGGATGCGAATTGCTGTATGTAGCGTGTAAAACAGTTTGCGGTGTTGCACGCGGTCGTACGTCGTAACTGAAAAGTCAACGTGACTCAGAGCTGCATGTGGACTGTAGCACAGACAAACAGAAATGACGGTGTGTTTTACGAGGCATCGCGTCCGAGTTGGTGGGCGTGGCTCTGCGAGTTTTCTTTGTATCCAATGGTCTTAGAGTTGGTGGGCGTGGCTCCTTCCTGCATGCTTTCATAGGTGTCTTGCCCGCTCTGGCGGCGGCTTAGAGAATTATATATATAGATACCTCTAAAAAAACAGCACAGCTGTATTAGGATCTGACAATAAAATGTTGTTATTTATGTCCACACAACAGACAATGAATCTTTAAAAAATATTTTGCCATGAATGCAGAACTTTTATACAATTTCAAGTATATCGCTGGTATACTGGTAACAGACATACAAAAACAGAAAATATAGACTTGTAATAAAATTAACATACATACAGTTGTCAAAAGTGGCCCTTTCCTGCCTTGTTTGCAGGTTCCTCCTCCTCTTGCATTTACAGGCTGTACAGTTTTGTAGTATTCTGCAAAAGTCACAGGTAAAACTGATGCACCTAATGCTCCTCTAAATGCTCTTCTTACCATATACAGTTATTCTTATGTTGTCTTTGACTGGTTATGTGTTTTCCTACACCATCATTTGATGTTTTTGCTTATATATCTATTTCATTTTTGTTTTTAAATCTGCACTATTACTGTATACCCTATATGTATACTAGTGTCACTTTCAACGTCCTAATTATTTGCATTTGTATTCTGCAGAACATTTTAAGTAAGCGGAAAAAAAGGCCAAAAAGTGCTGTATGGAACATATTGGTTTTATTTAATGCAAATACAGGTATCAGCAAAGTAATATGTTACCCATTACAAATAAGTCATGTAAGGTTTTGTTTATTAAATCAAATGTATTTTACTTGTTGACACATGGATATATCACATAACTCATCGAAATACCAACCCTTTCATGCAGGATTTCATTGATGAAACTAGGAAGTTGTACCACGCAGAAGGTGTAGACTTCATCACTTCTTGAGAAATGATCAGGCAAAACATTAATTCTTGGGTGGGGAAACAGACGGAACGTAAGGCATAACAACCACCTTTTAACACATGGAAAGGAGGCACTTTATTATCAGCTGAACAATACTTTGTATTCTTGGTAGTGTTCAGGTATAATTCTCTCGATACACACTTTACAGCTGCCTGTGGTTTTCTTATTATGGAAGAAAAGGTCCAAGAGCCAAGTGGTAGTTACAGAGTAGTGCAACATTAAGATATTTAAACAAGATGTCCAACCTTAAAAATGTGCAATTAAAATTAACTTTGTAATTGTATTGTAGTGTTACATAGGCGTAATGTGTTTATCCCTCTTCAAGATTGAAAAAAAAAACTTACTTATGAAAATCTTATGTTGTGTACCTTCTTCTTCATCTTCCGGGTGCTCCTGTTAGGGGTTGCCACAGAAGATCATCTGCTTCCATGTCGTCCTGTCTTCTGCATCTTGCTCTGTTACACCCACCACCTGCATGTCCTCTCTCACCACATCCATAAACCTTCTCTTAGGCCTTTTTCTTTTCCTCTTGCCTGGAAGCTCTATTATTAACATCCTTTTCTCAATATACCCAGTATCACTCCTCTGCACATGTCCAAACCAACGTAATCTCAACTCTCTGACTTTGTCTCCCAACCTTCCAACCTGAGCCGACCCTTTAATGTACTCGTTTCAATTCCTGTCCATCCTCGTCACACCCCAGTGCAAATCTTAGCATCTTTAACTTTGCTACCTCCAGCTCTGTCTCCTGCTTTCTGGTCAGTGCCACCATCTCCAACCCATATAACATAGCTGGTTTCACTACCGTCCTGTAGACCTTCCCTTTCACTCTTGCTGATACCCATCTGTCACAAATCACTCCTGGCACTCTTCTCCACCTATTCCACCCTGCCTGCACTCTCTTTTTTACCTCTTCCACAATCCCCATTACTCTGAATTGTTGATCCCAAGTATTTAAACTCATCCACCTTCACCAACTCTGCTCCATGCATCCTCACCATTCCTCTGACCTCCCTTTCATTCACACACATGTATTCTGTCTTGTTCTTATTGACCTTCATTCCTCTCCTCTCTAGAGCAAACCTTCAACTCTCCAGGTTTCTCCTCAACCTGCTCCCTACTCTTGCTACAAATCACAGTGTCATCAACAAACATCATAGTTCACGGGGACTCCTGTCTAATCTCGTCTGTCAACCTGTCTATCACCATTGCAAATAAGAAAGGGCTCAGAGCTGATCCCACCTCCATGTTGAATGTATCCGTCACTCCTACTGCAGTTCTCACCACTGTCACACTTCCCTCGTAACATATCCTGTACAACTCTTACGTACTTCTCTGCCACTCCCAACTTCCTCATACAATACCACAACTCCTCTCGAGGCACCCTGTCATATGCTTTCTCCAGGTCCACAAAGAGGCAATGCAACCTCTTCTGGGCTTCTGTATACTTCTCCATCAACACCCACAGAGGAAACATTGCATCTGTGGTGCTCTTTCCTGGCATGAAACCATACTGCTGCTCACTAATCATCACCTCCCTTCTTAACCTAGCTTCAACTACTCTTTTCCATAACTTCATGCTGTGGCTCATCAATTTTATTCCCCTGTAGTTACTACAGCTCTGCATATCCCCCTTATTCTTAACAATTGGTACCAGTACACTTCTTCTCCACTCCTCAGGCATCCTCTCACTTTCCAAGCTTCCATTAAAAAATCTGGTTAAAAACTCCACTGCTATCTATCCTAAACACCTCCATGCTTCCACAGGTATATCATCTGGACCAATGGCATTTACATTTTTCATCCTTTTCATAGCTGTCCTTACTTCCTCCCTGTTAATCCATTGCACTTCCTGATTTACTATCTCCACATCATCCAACCTTTTCTCTCTCTCATTCTCTTTATTCATCAGCCTCTCAAAGTACTCTTTCCATCTGCTAAACACACCCTCCTCATTTGTGAGTATGTTTCCATCTTTATCCTTTATCACCCTAACCTGCTGCACATCTTTCCCAGCTCGGTCCCTCTGTCTAGCCAATTGGTACAGGTCCTTTTCTCCCTCCTTAGTGTCCAGCCTCTCATACCACTCATCATGCGCCTTTTCTTTAGCCTTTGCCACCTCTCTCTTCACCTTGAGCCTTATCTCCTTGTACTCTTGTCTTATTCTGTATTTCTCTGACTATCCCACTTCTTCTTCGCCATCCTCTTCCTCTGTATACTCTCCTGTACTACCCCATTCCACCACCAGGTTTCCTTTTCCTCATTCCTCTTTTCAGATGTCACGGCAAGCACCCTTCTTGCTGTCACTCTTACTACTTAAGAAAAGATCTGTCTAGTATGGGTATGATAAATGTCTTTCACGCCAGTGATTGTAACCTGAGTAGAATTTCCAGTGCTGAAGGTTTATATGTGTCAGAGGTGACTCACAAGGATTTTTCTGGATATGAATGAAGAAGGCACTGTTGCAGCTGCAGCTACTGGTACGAGATTTAAGCCTGTATATTTGTTTTTCACACATGAGTTTAAAGCTGATCATCCATTCATATTTTTAATTAGGCACAACCCATCAAATTCCATTGTTTTCTTTGACATCTGCTGTCCATTTGTTCGTTTTCTAAACTTGCCATCAGTGTTGCAATTCTGGCACAATAAATACCCTTCATTTTAAAGTTTTTCCAAGTTTTTTATGGTTACATTATTTTTTTTTATGTTCCTATTCCCGTTGAAACTAGCTGTATTTAGCAATACTGAAAACAACTTGTTTTGCACTTGAAAAATCCAAACATGCCTTTTGGGAAATTCTAAATTCTAAAAAACTAATACTGAAAACTGTATAAAAAGTAATTCAGGTAGAAATGGAATTGTTTATTACATTCTATACTGAAGTCAACATAAAACAATGGTTTAAAAGCATTCACCTATATTATATATACTTTCTTTTATTAAAACACGCTAAAATTCTGGAAAACTGCTCATCAACTAGCATTGAGGCCATGCTGGTCAGCTGTGTCTTCCGCTGGACCGGGCACGTTGCCCACATGGATGAGTCTCGGCTTCCCCGGATGGTCCTGTATGGTGAACCCACTGAAGGATCCCAAAGTCAATGTGGACCAAAGAAACACTGGAAGGATACTTGAAGCATTTTTTCAAGGCCTGCTCCATTCCACATATGTAGCTTGAGACACTTGCCGGGATCCATGCACGTTGGAGATGAACAATAATTGAAGGAGTCCATCAGTTCGAACAACAATGGACCCATCACAAAGAGGAGAAGGGAATGGCATGACATCTCCATTGAAACCATCCCACTGTGCCTGGGGAGCATTTCCCTTGCCTATTGGGCCGCCTAATCTGCCTTTCCCCAAATTGGCCTCCTCTCCCACCATTGTACACAAAGGATTGGAAGTGACGTAGATGTACAAATGGATGGACAGCGTCATTGTTGGATTGATGGATAGCCATGACCTAATTAAAGCAATTTATATCTCGCTTATGTTATCTTAAAGAATGTGAGCAGAATTAGCATGTACAAATAAATCAGCTCTGTTTATAGTGATGAAAAATAAAATCAATGACATTATGGTGGCAATGATCAAACATTCGGCATCTGTTTAATGTAATATACTCACCTATGAAATCTAACACACCAGAGAGCTTATTATCTTTGGATGCAGAAAAAGCCTTTAAAAGAGTCAATTGGGACTGCCTATTCACCACATTGTACAAATTTAATTTTAGCCCGGATACATGTGCATGGATGAAATTACTTTACTTTTTCAGACTAGAATGTGGAACTCAGCCAGGGTGCCCTCTATTATGATTGCTCTTAGCAATCACCATTGACCATTCACTTTAGAAATGCATTAGAGATAAAGAAAATGACTTGAACTGAAAACATCACTATACACAGATGATATGTACTGTATACAGTATATCAGACCCACAAAGATCTTTACCATTAGTTCTTAATGCACTAGCAGAATTTCAGAAGATATCCAAACTCAAAATCACTCTGCGTAAAAGTGTGCTTTTTCCAGTGAACTCCCTAGCACACAAAATTAGACTGGATATTTATCCATTTACTTTATCAGAACAGTTGAAATATCTAGGGGTAAGCCTCACAAGTAAATATAAAGATATTTTTCAACACAAATTTGCAATCAGCATGGAAAAAATCAAGCAAGATTTGAACAGATTGTATGCCCTCCATGTCATATTCACACAGCGAGTGAAAATTGTCAAGAGAAACATCCTTCCCAATTTTCTTTTACTATTTCAGAACATACCTATAAACATTAGCAAATCATTTTTTAAGAAACTAGACTCAATTATAACCTAATGTATGTGGAAGTTGAGACATCCACAAATTCAAAAAGCAACTCTACAGAGACCTAAAGCAGAAGTTGGCGTGGCATTACCTAACTTTAAGTTTTATTACTGGACGGCAAATATACAGGCTATATAGACTTAGAAATTGACACAAATTGATGAATTCACTCAAGCCTGGGCTGCAATGGAAATAAAATCTTGCTGTACTTCTTATATGCCCTACTTTGTGCCCCAGTAAATACTAATTTTTGTCAATATACCAATAATTCAATTGTCCATGAATTATTCAGAATAAGGAACCAATGCAAGATGTACTTCAAGGCAGAGAGGCTTTTATCTGTTGCTCCTCTACATGATAATCACCTTTTACAACCTTGTCAAATTTACACAGTATTTAATTTCTGCAAAGCGTCTGGCATTAAAACACTTAGAGAACTGTAAATAGATAATGTTTTTGCATCTTATGAACAATTATGCTTCAAATTTAATTATCAAACAACACAATTTTTCCACTACTTTCAAATCAGAAATTTTGCTAAAAGAAACCTACCCAATTTTATTCCAGAACAAATAATGATCAGTCTTGCAGACTCAGTAAGCATCTCAACAATATATAAAAACATCTCCAAGTCTCTTCCATTCAAAGATCCTAGTGTAAGGTGGGAAAAGGATTAACATCTCAGAAAAGGAGAAGAAGGCACCCATGCACAGAATACACTCTAGCATTCAGGCTTTCAATAATTAAGCTGTAGTATTAGGGTGTTGTACTGTGTTAGCCATTATGAATGTAGAGAAAAGCCAAGCAAAATGACACCTTTTATTGGCTAACTAAAAAGATTACAATATGCAAGCTTTTGAGGCAACTCAGGCCCCTTCTTCAGGCAAGATGTCAAGATGACATCTTGCCTGAAGAAAGGGCTTTAGTTGCTTCGAAAGCTTGCATATTGTAATAATTAAGCTTAAAATGTTTCAAAAATCATATTTATCTCACTTAAAATTGTCCAAAATGTATACAGGCAAGATCCAACCTGCGAGCTTTGCAATCTATCTGTAGCCTCTCTGAGTCACATGTTTTGGAAGTGCACCAAGTTAACATCATTTTAGACAAAAATGTTTGAATGCTTGTCAAACAGCCGTAGTGCCATAATCACTTTTAACCTATTAACAGCTCTATTTGGTGTACTCACGGGTGGGCATAAAGTGGAAAACAGCAAATTGATTGTAATCGCCTATACTACACTACTAGCATGTAGACATACAGTATCTTGTGTAACTGAAAAATCCCACCCCACCTTTTATAAGTCAGTGGGTAACTGATGTTCTGTACTATTTGAAATTGGATAAAATCAAATTCTCATTTGGAGGATCTCTTCAAAACTTTTAAAAAAACATGGTGAGATTTAATTTAAAAAAAATTACATTAAGCATGTATATCAGGGGTGGCACGGTGGCGCAGTGGGTTCGCTTCCCGGGTCCTCCCTGCATGGAGTTTGCATGTTCTCCCCGTGTCTGCATGGGTTTCCTCCGGTGCTCTGGTTTCCTCCCACAGTCCAAAGACATGCAGCTTAGGTGGATTGACGATTCTAAATTGGCCCTAGTGTGTGCTTGGTGTGTGTGTGTGTCCTGTGGTGGGTTGGCACCCTGCCCGGGATTGGTTCCTGCCTTGTGCCCTGTGTTGGCTGGGATTGGCTCCAGCAGACCCCCGTGACCCTGTGTTTGGATTCAGCGGGTTGGAAAATGGATGGATGGATGGATGTATATCAGGGGTAAAGGACATTTCCCCTTCTTTTTCTTTTTTGTCTTTCTGTTTTTGCCCCTGGAGGTTGAATTCTGCTTTGTTTGGTTTTGTCTCTTTTTGTTTCTGCTTTCTTTAAGTTTATCCTTTTTCCTGGACCTGCCACTTGGTTCGCGGACTTGGCCATGTCAAAATGGCTTCTATCTTAGAGCACTGTGGCTTCACAGTACCACAACCCACCAGGTAGCCCAAATATTTGGCTTCTTCCAATCCAAAGAAACGTTTTCTTGGATTGATTTGAAGACCGGCTTCACCTAGCATCCGTAATACTGCTTGGACGTGCTGTAGGTGTTCCTTCCAGGTGCTGGAATAGATGACAACGGGGGGCGGAACACTTTGTCCACCAGACGTTGGAAAGTTGCAGGAGCCCCATGTAACCCGAATGGAAGGACACGATACTGCCAGTGCCCACTAGGGGTGCTAAACGCGGTTTTACCCTTTGCGGAATCTGTTAAAGGAACCTGCTAGTACCCTTTAGTCATGTCAAGTGTGGTCTGATATTTAGCCTGTCCAAGCCTCTCAAGGAGGTCGTCCACTCAAGGCATTGAATAAGCATCAAATAGTGAGACCTGATTAAGCCGACGGAAGTCATTGCAAAACCTCCAACTCCCGTCGGGCTTAGAAACCTAGACAATTGGGCTGGACCAGGGACTATGACTCTCCTCTATGACTCCTAGGTCCAGCATGCGCTTGATTTCCAGTTCCACTTCAGCTTTATTTGCCTCAGGAAGACGATAGGGGCGTTCTCGGACGATGACCCCAGGCTCAGTCACAATATCGTGGGCAATCAGAGAGGTTCTTCTGGGTTTTTCGTCTACCACCTCCAGCACGGATGAGATAACTGCTTCGAGCTCTCGCCTCTGTCGTGTATTCAAATTAGACCCGAAGTTAAGTGTGTTAGTTTGAGCAAAGAAGGAGCGGGGCTGGCCGGAGGAAGGATCAGGGTCCCTTTCCCTCCACAGCTTCAGCAGATTCACATGATATATCCGCTCACTCGGTTGACGATTGGGTTGTTTCACCAAATAGTCGACGAGTCCTTTTCTCTCCTTGACTTCATATGGTCCTTGCCAATGGGCAAGTAATTTAGAGTGAGAGGTGGGTACCAATACCATGACTCGACCCCCCGGTTGAAACTCCCGAAGTGTCGTGCCACGGTCATAATAATGGGCCTGTGCTGATTGCGCCTCCTCCTTGTGACTTTTTAATATGGGCCTAATTTTCTCAAATCTATTGCGTAATTGCGCGATATATTCCAAAATATTAGTGGAGTGAAGAGCCTCTCCTTCCCAACCTTCTTTTAAAATATCCAATATACCCCGGGGTTGTCGTCCATATAATAATTCAAAGGGTGAGAACCCCGTGGAGGCTTGAGGGACTTCCCTGTAGGCAAAGAGTACAAGGGGGAGAAGTTGATCCCAATTCCTCCCGTCCCCGCTGACCACCAAGCGAAGCATTTGTTTGAGAGTTTGATTAAATCTCTCTACTAAACCATCGGTTTGAGGATGATACACCACGGTTTTCAAGTGCTTTATTTTAAGTAACTTGGCCGTTTCCGAGGTAAACGGGGTCCCTTGATCCATAAGGATTTCTTTAGGAACCCCAACTCGCGCAAAGACACCCATTAGTTCCCGTGCGATTGCTTTAGAATTGGCTGAGCGCAACGGAACAGCTTCTGGATATCGGGTTGCATAATCCACGAGGACTAATATATATTTATATCCTTGGGCCGAGGGTTCCAGTGTCGACCCTCCTAGCAATTTGCCACAGCTGACATTCGGGACATGAAATACAGAAGCGGCGAACCTCCTCATTAATTCCCGGCAAATAGAAACGGAGCTTAATGCGCTCTAGTGTTTTCTTGGTGCCCAGGTGGCCTCCTAGGAGGTGGGCGTGCGCTAACTCACAAACTTGCTGCCGGAAAGTTAGTGGGATTAGCAACAGCTTCCGCACCCCCCCCCTCGTGCTCACTGACTCAATATAATAAATCATTATCTAAAACAAAGTGGGGCCCTTGCGGCATGGGCTGATTGGTGCGTTGGCCGTTGACTAGGACAACTGCATTCTTAGCAAATTTAAGGGAATCATCATTCCACTGTTCCCTTTTAAATGAGGCCGGTGTTTGTCTAAATTGAAAGCTCAGATCTGAGAGAGGGTCTGGTCTGACCTCAAGGGGCGGAGAATCATCCCGTTCTGGCGAGACGCGGACAGATGACGTAATGGCCCGCAACGGTCCAGGAAGTTCCTCATCCTCCTCTTGGTCTCCCATACCTCTCTCCACTGGCTGCGAACACGGTGTGGAGACAACCTGAGACGGTGTATTCCCGTCTGTTACTAGGCCCCATTTCGGATTAGGAGAGATCAGTATTTCACCGCTTTTAATATCAGACCAGTCTCGCCCGAGAATCACAGCACACGGTGGATTTGGGAGGATGATCAATCTTTTAAGTGATCCTCCGTGACTGATGAAACATCGAGCGGATTTATAGGAGCGGACATCTCCGTGTACACAGGTAATTCTGGTCTTTATTTTTAACCATTGTCGCGGTAGTACGTATCGGCGGTCAACAATAGAGATGTTGCTGCCGGAATCACACAGAGCTTCAACTTTGTACCCATTTACAATGACCTCTCCCTTATGAGCCATTAACAAGGGGTTTGAAAGCGCACGCAATCCACCCCTCTCTCTCCATGCACATTCTGCCTCGCTCCCGAGCGAAGGATGTGCCCATGGAATCGGGGACTCCGGTGCAAACTCCGGTTTATGCTGAGAGGGCAGATTAAGAGGGATGTAATCTCTACGGCGTCTGCTAAAGGACAGTTCTGCTCTCCCAAATTGCGAGGCTGTCCTCGAGGTTTCAATGAGCTCCACGAGCTTGGTGACATTAGAAAATTCTCCCCAGACCGGCTGGGTGTAAACATAAAGCAGGCCACTTTTTTGACCAGTGGAAAGGTGGTGCATTCGGCTGGCTTTAACCAACCTGCTACCTCTTCCCAAAGAGCATCCAACTGCTCTTGGGTAGACCATTCAGGGTCAAATTTCCAATTCTTTAGTTTGCTCACCTGCTGGTATGGGGAATCCCCAGTTTGCTTTGGGGCCTTAGCCCCAGTGGGAAGGACAGCTCTCTCCTCCGAGAGAGCATAATAAGTCTCTGTCGCTTCCCCCATAGAAACCAGCCCACGTCTGTGTGTCCCATCGACACTCTCCCTATTTGATTTAGGTGACACGGAGCTAGACAAAGGGAGCGGCGTCTGCACCGGTTCTTTCCGAATTCCGAGACACAATCCCCACCCGAAAGCTTGGCCCAGGTACTCTCCCACCTGGATATGATTCCGGTCCGGTCCTGTTCTCTTCAGGGTTTCTTCCATCCTGCCGACTACGCCAGTGTCACAAAAATGACCAAAAGACATTGCGAAGGTTTGGGGCAGCCACCCGTATAATTGTTCCCGGCTGCAAAACTGATTAATAAGCACAGACATGTTCTTCCAACTGAGTTCAAAACAGAACTGATTCTCTTCAGGCAATATGGGGCTTTTAAAGGCCAGCGAAGGAAGTGATGTCATCCACACCGGAACCGGAAGGGACGTCATTGACTGCCCCAGAGCTGGGCGGGATTTCCCTAGAATGGTCTGCAAAAGATCAAGAGGGAAAATTAGTGCTCTTCGCCACCCCCTGGTCTGGCATGGAATCACATGTATTCAAGCCCTTTAGTTGTCTCCAAAACATACGTGTGTGACACCGCCCTCAGCAAAAAGAAAAAACACAATCATTGGGTGCCCTCTCTCGCTACTATTGCTTCAGGAGTGGCTACTACTCAGTGGATTGTCACCCTGGCATATAGCATATAAAACAACCTGATCTTGGAGTCTGGTCAGGTCCAGCCTCATTTTCCTAGTAGTAGCCTGCTGGATCTAAGCTGGACCTTCAGAGTAGCAACAAGTCTGTGGTCAGAATTCACAAACTGGGCACTTATGTAGACCCTGCAGTTTTGTAAGAGCCTCCAGTGTATGTCCACGAGGATGTGATCAATCTCCTTCACCACACCACCAGTATTGGAGTAAAGTCAAGTCCAACAATGCAGCTCAGGGCACTGGAACCAGGATCCAGCGATCTGCAGCCCCCTGACCTTTTGCATAGTCAAGGAACATGAAGCCACTTTCACCACAGTCACCAGACCCATAGGGACTGACACCATCCTCATAACCAGCCCTATCAGTGACAGTGGTTGCATTGAAGTCACCCATGACCAGAGGCATGTCACCCTGTGGGCACCCATCAACCACCAAGCAAAGTTGTGAATGAAATGTCTCCCTCACTGAGGCACACCCTGAGACAACAGAAAAGGCACCCAGAGAGTGCCTTAATCTGAGTCTTATAATAAGCTTTTTGAAAGGAGTGACATCGGACACCACTACAAGGAGCCGATCCGCCACAGCAACAGATACTCCCATGAGTATGACAGCCATAAGATTTACCAGACCAATAAAAGTTGGACCCACCTACAGAGATCTGGCCAGTTCCAGGTCTGCGCACCTCAGAGAATTCCACCACTGAAATGCTGAGCTTACAAAGCTCCTCCGACAGCAGAGGAAGATGATCATCATGCTGGAGATACAAGACATTCCACGCAGCAACCTAGATGGGCCACCTCCAATTGGGACTTGAGTGCTGCTGTGCAGCAGCTGATGCCTCAGCACCACACCAGTTCTGATCCCCAACAGGCCTGACCCCATTGGCTCTTTAACAATTTTGACTCTTCCGAGGATGGGGCTCCCGAGGGCTTTCCCCTATCCTCTTCATAAAGCAAGTAGCTTTCCTATGGGCGGCTGCAGCAGAGCTACTCCCGTGAAAAGAAGAAAAGAGTCCTGTCTGTCTCAGAGCTGCATGAAGTTTTTTTAGGGTGGATAGTGGCCACCAACCCCCATGATTTCCCTGCAATTTAATATCATACCCAGTTCACATCTGTTCAACTGCTTGTTAACACAAATATCTTATCGGCCAATCACATGGCAGCAACTCAGTACATTTAGGCATGTAGACATTGTAAAGACAACCTGCTGATGTTCAAACCAAGGCTTCAGAATGAGGAAGAAAAGATGATTTAAGTTACTTTGAATGTGGCATGGTTATTGGTACCAGATGGGGTGCTCTGAGTATTTCAGAAACTGCTGATCTACTGAGATTTTCATGCACAACCACCTCAAGTGTTTACAGAGAATGGTCCAAATGCACAACATGTCGAAGAAAAGTATGGGCTAGAACAGCAGGAGACCACACCGGGTGCCACTCCTGTCAACTAAGAACAGAAAATTGGACAACAGAATATTGGAAAAATATTGCCTGGTCTAATGAGTCTTGATTTCTGCCATGACATTCAAATGGTAGGGTCAGAATTTGGCATCAATGACATGAAAGCATGGATCCATCCTGCCTTGTATCAACGGTTCACGCTGGTGGTGGTGGTGCAATGGTGTGGGGGATATTTTCTTGGGATATGTTAGGTCCCTTAATATCAATTGAGTATTGTTTAAATGCCACTGCCTACATTCTGCTGAGGTTGACCAATTCCATCCATTTATGATTGCAGTGTACCCATCTTCTGATGGCTACTTCCAGCAGGATAACGTGCCATGCTACAAAGCTTAGATCTTCTCAAACTGGTTTCTTGACCAGTACTCAAATGGCCTCCACAGTCACCAGACCTCAATCTAATCGTACACCTTTGGGATGAGGTGGAATGGGAGATTTTCATCATGTTTGTGCAGCCGACAAATCTGCAGCAGCTGTGTGATGCTATCATGTCAAAATGTACCAAAATCACTAAGGAATGTTTCCAGCACCTTGCTGAATGTACAGGATGCCATGAAGAATTACAGCAGTTCTGAAGACAAAAGGGGGTCCAACCTGGTACTAGCTAGGTGTACCTAATAATGTGGCTGGTAAGTATATATATTGTGACCGCTGCCGCAGGGGAACCTGGCCGCTCTTCAGGAACTCCCTCTTAAACAGTTTTTCCAATGGGAAACAAACACACTCTTACACCTCCTCTTTGAGGGATCAGCTGCAGGCTTGCTTGCTCACTGAGCAAGGGACTTTCAGCATTTAAAAGACAGAGCTGCGGCCATCCTGATGTCTCACTCTCCTGTCCTCTCTTCCCCCAGACTTCCTCTGCTCCGGTTGCTGCTTCCGAGTTGTTGTACTTCCTTGAAGAAGAAGACTTTGTGTTCTTTTGACCAGGAGTCGGGGCCGAGGTTTCACTTTTGACAGCTGTTCCAAGTGTGGCCAGACCACTTCTGAAAGAGTGTAGTATTTGTATCGTCCAGAACTGCAATAAAGATTCTGCTCCTTGGAAACCCTTCTGTGTTCTCCTGTGCAACTTTGTGACCCAAGCTTGACACAATATATTTATATAGTAAAAAGGGACAAGATAAGAGAAAAAGAGTTGGGGCTCCAGCAGGACACCCCGTTTAATGTCCTAGATAGAAAGATAAAGAAGCACCATTCTTTTCCAAAACAGGTCTGACCATGTACATGTATGCTGACTTCCTGTGTTTCTGCTCATGAAGTTGATAGACTATGTGGTGGAAAAGGAGGACCTCTCAGCCAAAATTACATTAGTCATCCTTCAGGAACTTCTCATCCATTCTAGAGAAAATGGAAATCGTTTTAATGACAGTGTAACACACTTTGTGTTCTCCCGGTGGGAACCAGGACCCATAACTGTAAGACACTTTCCAGGCTCATGTGTGACAATATATTTATATATATACACACACATACATGATATATCACTCCATGCAGTTTTTCACCCTTGAAGGAATCTGCTTAGAAAATCTTCTTTAAAACCTTAGTTGGGTCTTGATACATTTCAGATTTTGTATTACACTACAAAATTGTATTAAGCTGAAAAAAAAAAAAACATTTACTAGACAAATATGAAGTTATAACCATAACATATCCAAAGCTGTACTTGTATTGTGTATGCTGTTTTTAAAGGTAAATTATGAGAACATCACATAACATTGTTAGGTCTGTTAACTGTATTTCAGGGTTGCAGGAAGCCAGAGCCTATCACTGCAACATCAGGCACAATGCAGAAATCCTTCCTGGATGTGTTCCCACTCTGCTGCAGGGCCCACTCATGCACAGATACTTCCTCACATGTAACTAATTTATAGTTACCACCTGCACATATTTGGGGACATGAAAGGTTAAAGTCCTCTGAGTAAAAATGTTTATGGATTGCTAGTTTTATCCAAGTTGTCACACATCAGATTGTGATCAAGCTGGCCACAATCTACCAAGAAATTTCTATTACCTTCCTGTTATGTTTTATATACATAAAGCTGTGCTTTTAAAGTTAGCTTTATACTGCCAGCAGCTAAATTGCTTCCTAATATTATTATTGCCTAATACTATGGTATAAATTGAACCAACCGTCTTTGGGTTAAAAAGCAGAATTACTGTGAAATGTGCTACAAAGAAGTTATTGTGAAATGGGTTAGTCACAGGAAATGGCTCACAGTCCTGAATATATTTGGAAAGCAAAATGTAACATTTCAGCCTACAATTCTGTAACTATGGCATTAGGGCCACAAATTAGGCATTCATTTAGGGTGCAGACCATTGGGGGGGGGGACCCCGCCAAACGGGTTAGCTACTAAGCAGTTGCTTGGCGCACTATTAAGCTTGGCTTAGGGTGCAAAATAACCTAGCACTGGATGTTTAAATAAAGAATATTAATTTTCTTGAATGATATTTAAAAAAATTAAGTCCATCAATTTTTATAAAACTACATTTTAATGTAAATGTCAAATAGATTTACTTTTAAATGCTAAAAGGTCTACATGTTTTTTGAGGTTATGTTGTGAGAATAAGTAGTGTCTCTGTTAATATTTCTATCATTGCTGAATGGAAAGGCTTGATATTTATAAAGAATCAAGACATGCCCTCACAACCTCAGTGCAGTCACTGAATACAATTAAGCCAGTTTCAGGGACTGGGAGGTTGAGCTGGCACTTATACCAGCAGTATAAGGCACAAGGCAAACAACATCTCTGGATGGGATATAAGCTTATGAACTCACTTTCGCACACTTCTATTGCCACTTTTATTGGAAATATTTGGAGCTGCCAACTCACCTAATATGCTCATCTCTGGAATGTGAGTGAAAAAGTTGGTAAACAGGAGGAAAAAGATTTCAGAGAGAATGAGCAAACTCCCCATAGTCTGTGACTTGGCTGGGGTTCAAGTTTCCAATGTCTGTGAGACAGCTGTGTTAACATGTGTACCACCGATTGCTCATTAAATAGCATAGAGAGCAATTCTAACAATGAATGAAAAGGCTGCCTTTAAAAGTTATTTGTACACAAAACAAAAAGTAATAAAAATGATAGAGACCAGCTTCCCAAAATCAAATGCACGTAATTGTGCATTATTTACATATACAACTTTAAAGATTCATACAGTACATACTAATAAAGAGAAGGATTATAAGATTAATAAACTAGAATGTATTCATTATTTTTTTAGTTTCTGAAACTTTTGCAGAAAGCAGACTCCATCCTGTCAACATTGGAAATAAAGTGATAACCAACAGAAGACTGGATGTCCAGTGCGTTTACATGACACATGTTCACATACACCAACACTCACTCATGACAGACCAATTTAGAGTCACCAATTAATTTGAACCATGTCTTTGAGATGTGGGAAGAATCTGGAATACCCAGAGAGCAGCCTGCAAAAATATTAGGAGAGCATCCATACTTGACAAAGACAATAACCCTGGTTAGCATTAAATTCCAATCTTCTGGAACTGTAAGGCAGTAGTGCTGACCACTGCACAGCAGTAGTGCAGACCACTGCACCACCATGTCACATTTTTTATAATAGGTAGTTTTTGTTTTTTTTTAACAAGAAGTGACTTTAAAACTCCTTTTATATATAACAAAAGGATGATAATTTGAGACTTTGCATAAAGAGTCCTGGACCTTTCAGGTCATAAACCTGATCTCTGAGCATTCCCACAGTATTGAGAAGAAATCACTTTAACGTGAAGAACTTACAATTTAAGTTTAAATAACTGGTGTTTCAAAATTGGCTCAATGAGTGTGGTTACATGCATGAGTGTGCCCTGTATTACCAGGACAAGCAGTAGACGCTGTGTGACTCTGCCCTGGATTTGAAACATTACGTTAAATCATTCATAGCACTGTACATAACTCTAGGCGTTACCTGACGCACATAGAAGTCAGCAGCCCCAGTGGCCTTATGAAGTCCTTTATATGCTGGTGTGGTAAAATGTAATTGGTAATATGGTGTTTAGATATTCTGATCAACTTGCTCATATACTGTGAAAAATATTTTCAGGCTAATTTTCCTAAAGCAAGAGATATTAATCCACGCCTAAATTATTAAGCATAAATTAAAACTGCCGTGGGAAGAGGTAGCAAAAACATGCCTGATGAGTTCCTAAGAACACCATTTACAAGTGCTCCTCCCACATTAGGATGCTTGCAGGCTCCACCTGAACGTATGCAATAGAAACAGCAACTGTTTGCAGGCTTTCGAAGTTTCAAATTCGAACTGTAAATTTCCAGGGCATTCTGATTCTTCTTAATGGAAACAACAATTACATTAGTGTTTAACTGTTGACACTTTACTGCTCATGTTTAAAACAATCCCCATTATGCCTAATTTGAACGTCTTGTAAGAACTTTTCGCATCACCCTCCCTACCTGCTAGACCAGGGGTCCTCAGTCACGGTCCTAAAGGGCCGCAGTGGCTACAGGTTTTTGCTCCAACCCAATTTGCTTAATAAGAAGTACTAATTGCTCAAGTAACACTTCTGCTTCACTTTAGATGTCTCGCTCGTTAAGATTTTGAACCCTTATTGCTTATTTTAGTCTTAAACAGCTGTAGTCTTGGTTTTTAATTGCTCCTAATTAGCAATAACATGCAAATGACAAAAGAGACCAGCATTTCTTCAGTCGGCTTGTTACCATTTACACCTGTGTGTAGCTATCATGCACTATTGGGTTTAATTAAATACTTGGAAGGAAAGTGAAGAGAAAAAAGTGAAGGACTGAAAATTACTCACCCATTTTAGCCTTCAAATCATTTGGATGATATCCTTAGAAAGGGAAAGGAAATGTAGGATATCAGAATAAGCTAACAAGCAATGAAATTAAATTATTGGCAAGAATTGCTTTCTAATTAAGCAACCAGGTTAGAACAAAAATCTGCAGCCGCACTACGGCCCTCCAGGACTGTGATTGAGGACCCCTGTGCTAGACAGATGTGCAGCAATCGCAGCTCCGTGTTGAGCTTGTATTTCTTTGCTGCACCATTGTGGAGGTTCTGTTATTAAAAGGTTTCAATCACGTTTTAGAATCGTCCACAAGTCGTAATGCATTTAAATGAAATACTGTGTCTCAGAAAGGGTTCTCGTTTTTCCGTAATTTAGCATTAGCGTGGGAAGACACTACTTGCATTGTATCATGTGGCGGGTGTGGTCATTGTTCTCGGATTGCTCCGTACATCGACTGCCAGAGCGACAACAGAGGAGAACACAGCGCAGAGCAGTCGAAGCAAAGAGGCTGGGCAGTTGTGAAGACTTCCGTTCTCTGGTACCTTTTAAAACTATATACCCTCTATGTTTTATTGTTTCTTACTTGTATTTCATTTTAACAAACGTTATAATACAAATAATATTGAGCAAATCGTGTATAATAAATAGGCTGAATCGAATCAACTTTACATTACTTTAGAACAGTGGATCTCAAACTCAGTCCTGGGGACCCCATTTGGCTGCAGGGTTTTTCCCCCCTTAATGGTCTCATTTTGTCTCTAGTAGATTTCATTTAATTTGCTGCCCTTTCTGTATTCAGAAAAGCACATCAGTATGCCTTTTTAGATTTATAAGACATTTTTAAATTTGTTTTTGCTATAGCTGTACACGCTTAACTCTTTTTTTTTCTGTTGCATTCCTAATAATGCAATTTTCTCTACACTGTTTGATCCCCTAATTTTATCCTAGCAATGACAAATAACGAGTAGAGCAGACAGGCAAACAACAAATGCAGCTGCCATCATCATCAGACTCACTGACGTGCTCATTGGTGAATAATAAATTAAATAACCAGAATACTTGGACAAGCAGAATGAAAATAACGTTGATGATGATAATCTTAAAAACCAAGTTAAAACACACATGAACACTCTAAATTAATCCTATATAACCACGCAAATGCAATTTACCTATCTTAGCTTTGTAAATTGACTAAACAACACAGGAGCTAGTAAACATCATTAAGCATACTCGGGCAAGGAGCGCTATTAAAAATAGAAGTTGATTGAATCAAAAACCCCTGCTTTAGATATCAAAGTGGAGCACAAAACTTATTTAATCGAGTCTTTTTCACATAGGTCGCTGAGCTGCAATTTGTAACAGAAAAACAACTTTCAGTGAATTTGTTATCTATAACTTATTGATGCGTTCCGGGGAATATGAGGTTTCGATTTCAAAGTCAAATTTCCTCCCTTACCACGGCAGTAAAAAAATAAACATCGTTGCCAGCAGAGGGCAACAACAATCTGCAATATCTACGACGCCCGCAGATGCAAGCTGCTGCGATCGGATTGGGTGCGTTCTTAAACGTGGACGCTGTTATACGTGTAATTCCGCCCTCTTTTTAATGCGTCACGAGTTTGGTGCCTCCCACACGTTCAAGTAGAAATCACGTCAGAGAACACAAACAGGCAATGGCAAAAGCTGCTTTTGTACATTGTAAATACATTACACTGGGAGTTTAAGTATCTGAAATAATTCAGAGGATATAAGACAATTATTTGTATGTAATCACACCTTAAATGGTAAATTTAAATCAGAAAAGAGGTTCTTCGACGCGGAACACACTTCGTTTACATTTCTTCACACCTGAAGTCGCATAATTCATTGGAATGAACGGATTTGAGAATATTAAATTTAAAACGTGAACAGCTTTTTAAGTACGTTTTTGGAGTCTCTTGAAGAGAACACTATAGCTGTTTAATGTGACAATGTGCATTAATAGACAAGTGTTAAATATTGTATAAAATTCATTTCTTTCAATCTCGTTTTACTTTTCTTAATAAACACATATACAGTACTCCATATAATTACTGTAAGTACGATACAATTTAAAACAGCAAATATAAATAAACAATATGAGAGAATATCCTGGGATGACAAGAAGTAGACCTCACACATTTTAAAAGAATGTACATACTGGAAACGTAGAAAGAAAATTGTCACTTTATGAAATTACAAAGATGTGCATATGGAAAAAGTGGGGCAAAGTTAAGGCAGCAGAGAAACAGGTTCTGTGTCAAGCTTTCATGGCAGCATTATTACAATCCCAGTAAAAGGGGAAGTTAAGTTGAAACTTAAAGTATAATAAGTCATGAGGGCCCTAAAGTGTGAATGTATTGTAAACACAGACAATTCACACAAACGGACACAGGAGGGTTGTTCCAGGGAGCCACAAAGCATAATGAGTATTTCATCTTGTTCTAAAGCACTATTTCTGTAATTGGGTGCTTGTCAGTTACAAACAAAGTGAATTCTGAGTTAATTTTTATTGGATTACTTTGAACCTAAGTGATGAATATTATTGTATTTTATTACATCTAAGATATGTACAGTGAACTTTACAGTACTCGTTATTATTCCCAATGCTTGTTAAAGCTGTTATTGTGTCGTGGCGAAAAATTGTCACCAGAAGGCTTTTTACCTGAAATGAAGGCTATTAGGAGTCTCGGGATAGGCAAACAGAGTCTATAGTTTTATTGCAATAAAATAACAATAATAATAACACAGACTCAACCCAATACAGCCAAATTGAGCTGAGCCCCGAACAGTTCAAAACCCAAAACTTGTACATCATTTCTTATCACTTTGACCTCGTTCAATTAGCTCATTCTGCACCTGTTTTTACTATCCATTGTTCATCTCTAGTTTCTTTTTTGCTTATTTCTGATTGGTCTTCGGCCGGGCAGATGTTTTCCTTTTTCCATCTTTGGGCTTTTCTTGTGTCATTTCGTTTTCTATGCCTTTCAAACTATGTTATAATGGTGGCCTGATGCTAAGCTTTAATTTAAGAATATGGTATGTGTTTTTATTTAATCATTGTGTGGCAGTCCTGACTTGCATTAGTATCTATACTAAGGGAGATGCTTATATATTTGTCTATATTTATTTATGCTAATACACGAATACATTAATTTTACTTTCCATACATTACATCGTCTTCCTTTTGCTGTTTCTGCTGACTCACTGTTCCAGCTGGCTTCTTGCGTGCCTACCAGAACCATTTTTTCTATATTAAGTCAGTGGTATCGTTCCTCAGCTTCCTAGCCTTGAACACAGGTGTTCTCATTCCTCCTTATCCTGTCCTCGGGTAGTTTCTGTACATTATTCTTGTCCTGTTCTATTCTTCCTCTCTTGATACTGGTAATTTTCCTTTTTTACTAGAAAATGCAATATGACTGATTTTTTAGTTAACCATTTGCTTGACCTGTCTTATTTGCTTAACATTCTAATTTATGCTTAATCTGTTTTAGAAGCTGTTACTTTTATGTCTATTTATGCTAATACTGCTAATACATAAATTTTATTCTTCCATATTATGATTTATCTCCGCATCATCTTACACTATGGAAGATGCCAGTATCTCCGTATTTAGTTGATATTGGTCTGAATACTTTGTACAGCATGAGGTTTACTAATCACAATGAACATCATTTTCAACCCTATCTGCTCACATGTTCACAAAGCACAGTTAATTTCAAAAACTCAGCATGCAAATTTAAAATTTAACTTTTTTTTTTTTTGTACATGTGACAATGCTACTACTAGTACTACAAAAGAATGCCTTTAAATATGGCACTAAGAGCAACAATTCTTCTGCTGCAGTCTTGTCATCTGTGGTAAATTATGGACTGGAAACTGGTTGAGACATCAACAGGGTCTCAATTAAAGCTTCCCCCTTCCATCCGACTTGTTTGATTAAATAATAGCTAAGTTTGCCTATTAACTCATCCAGGTACATTTAAAAATTGTCATTATTGCAGCTTCAAATATATAATAATAATACATTTTATTTATTTATAGGCACCTTTCTAAACACTCTAGAACACTGAACAATAGATAAAACACAGATTATAAACAAAACTAAAATACAAAAATTTAAAATTGGACAGAGCAATTGTAATCAAAGAGAAAAAGCAGTCTTAAACAAATGAGTTTTAAGTTTAGATTTGAAAAGTGAAAATGATTCAATATTTCTAAGCTCACATGGTAGTGAGTTCCAGAGCTGGGGAGCTGAGCAACTGAATGCTCTGCTCCCCATAGTGGTAAGACAGACGAAGGGGACAGTCAAGTGGATGGAGGAAGAGGATATAAGGGTACGTGAGGGAATGGCAACATGGAGGAGGTCAGATAGATATGGAGGGGCAAGGTTGTGGATAGCCTTAAAAGTTAACAGAAGAATTTTGATTTAAATGCGGAACTTAACTGGAAGCCGGTGAAGCTGCTGCAAAACAGGAGTGATATGGTGAATAGAGAGGGTTCTAGTAATGATACGGGCAGCTTAATTCTGGACCAGTTGAAGCTTATAAAGAGATTTGCGAGAAAGACCAAAGAAAAGGGAATTGCAATAATCCAGACAAGAAGTGACAAGGCTATGAACAAGGATAGCAGTAGTGTGGGAAGTGATGGAGGGGCAAATACGATTAATGTTACGCAAGTGGAAATATGCAGACCGGGAGATGTTATTGATGTGGGACTGAAAGACTCTTAACCTGTGGGGAAGGGGAGATAGAGGAATTATCAGTTTTGGATAATGTTGATTTTGTACCAATGAGGAGAACCTCAGTTTTGTCACTATTTAGTTTAAGAAAATTTGAAGAAAACCAGGATTTGATTTCTGCTATGCAATCAGTAAGTGAGGAGGGTGGAATGGAAATGGTAGGTGTGCTAGTGAGATAGAGCTGGGTGTCCACAGCATAACAGTGGAAGGTAATGTTATATTTACGAAAGATATTTCCAAGGGGAAGGAGGTAAATAATGAAAAGGAGAGGCCCCAAGACAGAGCCCTGGGGCACACCTGAAGTAACAGTGGTGGGTTGGGATGTGAAAGTTTTAAGCTGAACAAACTGAGTGTGGCCTGAGAGGTTGGTTCAGATCCTATCTAGTGGAGTGTGGGTAATGCCAATCGAAGATAATCTATTGAGAAGAGTAGTGTGACAAATAGTGTCAAAGGCTGTACTCAGATCAAGGAGGATGAAAATAGTAATTAAACCAGAATCAGCTGCCATAAGGATGTCATTAGTAATTTCTATAAGTGCTGTTTCTGTATTGTGGAGGGGACGGAAACCAGACTGGAACTATTCATACAGATTATTTTGAGATAAATGAGAATGAAGTTCAATAGCCACTATTTTTTTTTTCAAGAATTTTGGAAATGAAGGGTAGATTAGAAATAATCCGACTAAATTTCAGTAATTTTGTCCTAAAACCTGTTTTTTTCAGTATTGGGGTTATTGCAGCAGTTTTAAAAGATGAAGGAACAGTACCGGTAGTGAGAGGAGAGGATTATAGCAGAAAGAGGTTCCAGAGAGGAGAGGCAGGCTTTGACCAGAACTGTAGGAAGGGGGTCCAGTTGACAGGTGGATAGCTTAGACTAACAGACAAGATCTGAGATTTCTGAGAAAGTAGGAAGCTGAAAAGAGGAAAATAGTGAGTTGTTGGGTGAAATTCAAATGAAGTACTGGAGGAATCCGTACAGAGAGACTGATGAATCTTCTGGATTTTTTTCATTAAAAAGGACATAAGGGAATTGCAAAAATCAGTTGAGTAAAGGTGAGAAAGTAAAGAATCCAGGGGTTATGTGATATTATTAAGCAGTGAAAACAATGACTTAGTGTTGCCTTCATTGGAAGAAATAATGCAAGTATAATAGATTTAGTTTGGGCAATACAGTCCTTGTAATAGTGTGTGGTTTTTGTACATCTCTTTGTGAACAAAGAGTCCAGTTTTTTTATAGAACTGTTCAAGTTGCCAGCCTTTGGCTTTCAAAAGCCGAAGTTCTGGCATGAACCAGGGAGCAGAAAAGGAGAAAGAAACAGATCTAGTTTTTAATGGAGCGAGAGAGCTAAGAATACCATTAAGTCCAGTGTTATAGTGCGAGACCAGTTTTTCAGGATTGGATAAATTTATGAATGTCCATAAGGGAATCAATACTAGAGGAAAGGTAATATTTAGTTTTTCTGAATTGCTAAAACACATTTCATAAAATCTCATCTTTGTCTCAAAACACTAAACACAAACTCTAAAATTCAAGCTACACTCATAAAACCTTCGAATTGTCTTGCAAAACCAAACATTTGACCCAAAACTATTTTAACTTTACTCAAAATCAAGCACTACTGTCAAAAACCACACAAAACCAGCCAATGTGCAAACACAACTTGGCAACGATTACACACTACATAAATAAAAAAGTGTGGGATAGCGGGAAAATAATATTTATTTATTCATTCATTTATTCTTGTACTCACATTTTAACAAAAAAAAGAACTGCAGCAAAAAAGTTATATATTATTTACAGCATATTCAGATAATTTATTCTGCCTCAGCATCACGCCTCTGTGCTGGGTCAGGCCACAGGACTTCATCCACATCACATGCTATGGTCTCCCTTGCAAGGCAACGAGGAAAGAATCCTTTAGCCTGCCGAATCCAGCCCTGGCAAGATTCCACTCCTATCTAAGCACATGCTCCATTCATTGCTTGAAGTAGATCTTCCTGTGTGTAAGGGTTTCGGTCGTATACTTTCCATCTCCATGCCAAGAAAAACTCCTCAATAGGGTTCAAAAAGGGAGAGTATGGTGGAAGAAACACATTCATAAAATGCTGCTCATTGTGAAACCAATCGCGTATTCTTGGACCACGGTGAAAGCTCACATTGATCCCAAATGATAACAAAACATGGGGTGCTCTGCCTGCTCGCGAACTCTCTGCTCAAGCAAAGCATCCCGTAGACCATCCAGGAATGTTACTAGAAGTTCGGTGTTTTATGGCCCAACAGTAACATTACTGTGGAGAACCCCATAGCTGCTGATGGCAGCACAGATAGTTACATTTCCACCACGCTGGACAGGCAGTTCAATAATGGCACATTGACCTATGACGTTACGACCTCTTCTCCTTTTTCCTAGATTGAATCCGGCTTCATCCACAAAGATGTATTCATGAGGCCTAACCATTGAGTCAAGCTCAAAGATTCTCTGTACACAGTGACGACAAACTACATTTAGTTCTGTAAATGACACAGTATGATGTATACGTGTGCTGCATCCCAGACAATACAGTATACATTCTAGTACTGTTTACTGTAAAAGTTTACTTACTTGCACATATTGACATCGTTGCTCTTTCACTCTCTCACAGTTTCGCTCAAATGGTACCCAATAAACTTTTCATCCTTATCTTGTTGTGTTGCAGGACACAGTCAATTGTTGACAGACTCACACTATTTATTCCCTCAAAATGTATGTTGTCTTCTTAATCCGCTGCTGTATTTCACGCAGTTGAATTGCATTATTTAACGGACCATATCCACAATAAGTGTCTCCTGGTATTGTGAGCACATGCGTGTTCTTCCACCCTCATGTGGCCGTCTTTCAATTCTAAAAAAAAAATACCATTTAGTTATAAGTATACTTTATTTATATAATATACTGTATACATACATACATCAGTTTTCAGTAAATGTTTTCAAACACAGTACCATGGAGAAATTATTTTTCATTGTCCCCTTACTGAGACAAGTATACTTTTTACCGGTTTTCTTCTCTGAAGGTCCAGATTATAGTAGCCACTGAGAACCTGCTTAGGTTTGGTTGCACACATTGCTCTGCCTCCCTCATAGTCATGCCATGCACCAGAACATGATCTTTGACAGTTGCTCGAATGTCATTTGAAATTACAGATCTTCTTCTTGGTCTTCATCCTTGCCCACCACCTCTGACTCTGACACAGACACAGACTCCTCTTCCTCTTCCGCTTCCTCCTCCTCCTCCTTCTTCTTCTTCTTCCTCCTCCTCTCCTATTGTATTGCTCCATTGTTGGATCCACTCATGCCATTTGCATTTCAGTAGGCTTTTATACCGTTTACTAATTGGGTTCACTGATTGGACACATGTGTTTTCAATTTTGAGTGGTAGTGTGTAAATGATGAAAACAGTGTGTTAGTTGTGTTTAACTTCTGTAGCCTGTGTGCACCATTCTGGGTACAAGTGCACCACACTGCTAAATGTGTTTTGTGTTTGAGAATGTGTTTAGAGTTTTGGTAAATGGGAAATTCAGACTTGCAAATTGTGTCCTAACCAGATGAATAGTGTTTAAGATTTTGACAACTGTGGGATTGATCTGATGAAAGAGTTTTGGTAGTTGACAGTTTAGTTTTTACAATGGGGATTTAGTGTTTTAGCAATTCAGAAAAACTGTAATATTACGGAAAGACATGAGATGGGAAAGCTTAGTATTAGAAAGTGCAACATTGAATGAAATACGAAATGATCGGTTATGAGGAGTTCATCTGTAGTACAATCAAGTGGGGCAACTCCAGAACAGCAAATCAAGTCCAAGACATGTCCTTTGGAATGAGTGGGAACATCAGTATGCTGCTGGAATCCAAAACTCTCAAGGCAGGATGTAAAGTCTCTAATAATGAATTTGAATAAGTAAATTATCCAACAGTTTACCTTCCAAAGAATGTGTCTCATCTTCAATTTAGACCAATTGTAAAAATTATTCAATGCTTTTTAAATGGGAATGTTTCAAATTTCAAAAATTTGTACAATGCTTTTAATTCAGGATATCTAAATGAAACCTAAATATTCTATAAAAATTTACTCAAACAGTAAGTGTGCAATGAAACCAGTCCACTCAAAGGCAAGTTGTTTCTTACAGACACACTGTGAATAAAATGCAGGAGTCAAACAGGACTCCCATTTAAGCCCAGCAGTTGATAATTGTCAAGAGAGAAAATAAATGTGTACTAAAACACAAAAGGAAGGTGCGCTCCTGAGTATAACTAATTCAACTGCTGTCGAGTCCAAGACTGATTGGCTCCTTCTGGTGCATTGGCAGTTTTAAGGTACTGGCTCCCGGAAGAGGTGGAGTTTGATGACAGAGAGCTGGAAGTAAGGTTGTTCATCATCCAGCCGATGTCCTTCTGATTTGGGAAGAAATGTTGCATCAGCAATAGCACCCTATCTCCTCCCGAAGGTGGTAAGGCTTCCCTCTCTGATTCCCCGAGGACGTTTTCCATTCATACAGTTGTGACTTCATTTTTAAAGAAGAAGTGAATGGAGATCTAGGTGACACAAGATGAAAGTCTTGGCTCCATATAGAATGACAGTTAGAGGGTACAGGAAACAGGCATTAGATGGACCAAGTATATTAAGTTTGTTTGTTTTTTGTTTTGTTTTTTTTTTCCAGATATGGGCTAATTTAGTTATATTTTACACATCTGTTTTTGTCGTCTTGGCAAAAATGTATCATAGTTGGGAGAGATGTCTTCAAATGCCTGCTTACCATGGCACATGTTTTTATGTCCTGTCCTTAACCAATACCCTACCAGACTCATGTTTTGGCCTGTTGATTCATCAATACTGCTGTTAAAAAAGTTGCTTGTTTTTTTTTTTTTTTTAAAGATATTTATGGATTAATGCAGGATGGAGGACTATTGCTTTGTATCCTTGTGACGATTCATGTTCGCTGAATGCTCCCATCATCCATCTGGGAGCCCATGAACCCTTCACTGTCGGTAAAGTTACTGATGAGCTCGGCAGTGAGGCATAACAATGGAGCAAGGGGATGGTGTAATAGTGGAAAGTGCTTTTATTTAAAACAACAAAACAGTATCTAAATTAAATAAAGTGCAGTGCTTCAAATCATTAAATAAATTTAATCCATAAAATGAATGAAATAGTGGAGGTTAAAACACAAAAAAAACCAATCCTTTAAAACAAGGTTAAAACAATGCTGGAAGCAGTCCTTTAAAAACACAAAAGCCCGGCATCTTCTTTACCTGGCGGCTCCCCTGCTTCTCCCATCTGGGCCCCGCAACAGGTGAGTCGCTCTTCTGCAGCAGCTGACAATTCTCTCCGCTCATCTGGTCTGGAGGCCTCCCGATCCCTGGCTTCAGTCGCGCACTCTCCTGACTGAGACTTGGCTTCCCTAACGATCAGGAAGCACACGTCAGGGACTTCACCGCCCAAGCCCCCCGACTCCTGCTGCCATCTCGGCCTTACGCGGTCACTCATCCTACTGCCAGTCACTCCCGTTTCTCCATAAAATACTCAGTGGGAGCGACCACTTCCAACTGCCCTAGGTGTTGGCCAAACACCCCTGCTAGAGCTCACTGTTCAGCTGCTTGCTTGCCTGCCTTCGCTCGCGCGCTCGCACCGGTTTTTTCCTTCTGCAAACTCCGGCTGTTTTTCTTCTTCCCCCAAACCACCTCGCGCTTCTAGGACGTGACGGCTGTAGCAATCGGCAATTCCTGGAAACAATTACAGATGCAGGCCATTTCTCACCATTTCATCTGTGCACTTAGGTGAGAAACGCCCACATCACAAACTGCTCAGGAACTGCTTCGGCCACACACCACCACGCCCCCTCGCTAAGCTGCGAGTGCGGTGATTATTTATTTTAAAAATGACCCTTTGACATGAGCTGTGGACCCGCTATACCACAATCCACTCTACATGATCATCTTTACCATACTACTATGAAATTTATAGTATTACTTGAAATTAAGAGTACATTAAATTCATGTGGCATTGAACAACAGCATTTCAATGTAGGGAAGACATTTATATTCATTCTCAACCAGCACTCCTTGAATTTTTTTGAAACTGTTGATGATATTTAGTGATTGCAAATATTTTTATTTTCTGAAAGTGTCTATTAACTCCTTTTATTCTTAAGTTTTTTTTTCTTTTTTTGAAGTCTTTATTACCAACTTGCATTGTTTAGACATATTGTTTAGTTATTTTGCTTCTTTGAAATATATTTTTTTGGAAACTGTGCAGAGCAAATAGTCAATTTAGTGACAATTGACACATTGCTTTGTGTTAAATTATTTGACAGATTTGTTCTAACCCCAAGTTATGGAGTCTTTGAGTGAAGCAAATTCTCAGTTCTCCCTGGACCTGTTTAAGAAGTTAAGTGAGACTAACAGGGGTGATGTCTTCTTTTCACCATTCAGCATCTCCCCTGCTCTTGCTATGGTTTATTTAGGAGCGCGAGGTGACACTGCTGCACAGATGGAGCAGGTGAGCATGCATGAAGGATGTATTCAGTGTTGGTACAAAAGCATATATAATTCATTAAAGTGTTGTAATTTTTCTTCTACATTTTGATTTGTGTTTATCTTCTTATCTGTAACTGCCTTCTTTGTGTGTATTGTACAGTATTTTTTTACTTTGATATTTTTGTATTAGGCTTTTTGTTTGCATTTTTTTCTTTTCATTTTATTGTTTGATATTTTGGTTTTTAAGAGTTTACCTTTTAATTTAAGAGTTTACTGTTTGAAATTCAGAATGATTGTAATTAAGTAATGATATGAATTTGGAACAAACTTTAACAAAATACTCCTTTTATACTACATAAAGCTTACTCCTCTGGTCCTCAGTAATGTGACACAGCCTACCAATCAGTACTAGGAGTATCAGAAGGAAATCAATGTCAGTAAAGGTCTTGATAGCAATATCTTACAAAAAGAAATTTACTCTGCTTCATTTTTGAGTGACTAAATACAATTCACAAAAAAGAAAAACAAGGTAAACTGCAATTTGCATTCCTGACAGCAGCTCCTGTTTAAACCTATTGTAGTTATTCATAAAGGATATGATTGATATTTTTCAAGTTGGTAATTTTTTCACAAATATTGTGCAGCTGCATTTGCCTTGCACAATTATGCAAAACGTTTAACTTTACAGCACAAATAAAAAAATCATAGGGTCCATTGCAAAACACCAGGACTGGCTATGTGTCATGTGGCTCCAACAGAAAATAAAAACATAAAAACTTACTGAATGCATTCTCTTTGAGTTTCTATAAAAGGAAACTGGTTTCCGTGCTTCCAATGCATATTTGTGACAACAAAAAGGATCTGGAAATAATAAGTTTCTCCTATTCCTGGTACTATTGTTCTTAAGGTATAGATATGATTTCTCTTCCATTGCGAGTTCTCATGTAAATACAAAAGTAAATCAAAACAAAACCAACCACGTGGCATGAACAGTTTACTTTGATTTTGTCTTTAAAGAGGAAACCACTCCCCAGGGAAGTTTGAAAGTTAAAGTTAATGTGGACAGAGACAAGCACTGACTGACATATGTATAGTAAGTTGTTTAACAATGTGTTGTAATTACAAGAAGTGGATCAATACTTGACAGTTGTCTTGGCTTGAAAAATGGTCGTATTAAGTAAGTTTTGTTTTTTAGGCTTTTGTTTTTCCCAGTCCCCCATGCCCCATACTGCTCCAATATAAGACGGCAGGACTGGCTATATATTTTTTGAAGTTTATACAAAATATCTAACATTAGAATACAATTTTGCATGGCAAATGCATATATACCATGTTTGTGAAGAAATAACATTGACTTGAAGAGCACTAAACTTCTCCTTGTTTTGGTGACCACTCCTCTCTCCAATGTACTTTATGCAAATTCAGGAGCGATAATACAGTATTTCCATGCCTACATCTTTTTTTTTTTTTTTTTCCCCACTCTTATTACCTACAGACAGTCAGTCTTTCTTTTGTTTTTTAGGTGTTACATTTCAGCAAAATCAAAACCTCTGTTCACTCTGAATTTAGCAACCAGCTCTCCAGTATTAACAACAAGGATTCAACATCTACAATACACCTAGCAAATCGTTTATTTGGAGAGAAGACATTCCAACTTGCAAAAGTAAGTACATAAACACATTATAAACTGGAGCTGTGTTGTGAGTTGATTTTATGTGTGAAGATACTGTTAAAATTGAGTAGATGATGTGGATGTTTGCAGTTTTATCTGGCAGATGTTATGATAGATTATTACTGGTTAAATAAAAAGTAAGTGCACTTTATACTTATTCCTTGCATTTCTTAAACACACTTAAATGTAACTAGTGTGTTAGCACCTGGGTTCTTAGAAAAGCTGATCATCTGCAGACAGAGCAATTAAAGAAGCACTTAAGATGCATCTCCCTGCTGTTAAGTCCATCGGTCTGTGTGTGGCCACTGGTGAGTCTCAGTTGTGGACTCTGGCCTTGGATTAGTGTGACAAACTGGCTGCTTGCAACCCCAAGTGAGCCAGCAAGTATGCACAGGCATATGGATTAAAGAGCTTAGAGCATGTTGAGTCACAGCAGACTTTTGAAACATGGAGGAGCAGCTGATAATAACAGTAGTGGGTCCAGCCACTGAACAAACCAGTGGCCCTATTCGGGGCTAATTATAACCAACATTGTCCAAACAGCAAAAATCATTCCTCCATCTCCGACACCCCTCGGTCATTACAATCTATTGTAAGAGCTATTATTAAATGATATGAAAATGACTAATATGACTCTACACTTTGAGCAGGTAATTTTAATACAATCTCTTCCAATCTTGTAATAATCCTTGAAACAATATAATTTTGCACATATTAATGATAATATGTAAATATGTATGATAACTCTAAAAAAAAGAGAGCTCAGCTGTATCAGGACCTAAAAATAAAATCTTATTATTTATGTCCACACAATAGACAATGTATCTTTAATAAATATTTTGGCATGAATACATTTACACAAATCCAAATATAAGTATATTGCTGTTTTTGCCTTTATTTTTAGTCTGACAGCTATTCCAAGGAATACTGTTAATAGAAAATGCAAAGTAGTAATAAACGTAAAACACACACAGTTGTGAAAAGTGGCCTTTTTCTGCCTTGTCTGCAGGTTCCTCCTCCTCTTTTATTTACAGGCTGCATAATTCTGAGGTATTTAGAAAGACACAGGTAAAATTGATACAGCTTATGCTCCTTTTAAATGAGAAGTTGTTTGCTCCAAGATGGTGGCTCCATTCAAGTGTCTGGATGAAGCAAGTAAAGCATCTATGTGTGTATATCTGTATGCTTATTACAGCCTACTGATCAAGCCACACCCTGATAGCAGCCTGCAATGAGAATCTAATCTAAATGCAGCAGCATCATCTGTGGAAATAAGGAACAACTGGGATTTGTGTGTCACTAACATTTAGGCCCTCCCCATTCCATGGGCTACAGTCTTGGAATGACTGTGTAGAAGATCGGGTGCATTTGAGATTTATCCCATTCTTCATATACACCAATTTCCCCAAAGCAGAGAAGTAATATTTTAGATACTGTAACTGGTATCGAAAAACTTTAACGTAAAACATTGCGCATATTTGCGTAGTTGTATTATCGTAGTATTTCCCTCTACTTACCCTTTACCTGTTTTCTCAAGGGTAAATGTTCTCATCAGGTTCGTTATCGGGTTGGTCTACTGTTGCACTTTAAAATGAACACACACATACATAGATAAACACACACACACAGACCCTAACCACAACAGTGCCCCATGAATGACACACACACACACTGATTAACCCTTAGCACTTTAAACCACGCATCAGCCTGTCATTCAGCACTTCAAGAGACTTGCTTATTATTGGCACGAACAACATACAATGTTTTAGTGATATCTCAGACCTAAATATTACTTTTGGTCTACAAGAATACATTTAAACATACAAAGACTCTGCACTCTTGACTATATTCCATTTATCAGCCAAGAATACCTTCTTTTTATCGTACTGTCCCTTCTATTGAGTGGCACCCTCACTCTCAGCCTTATAAACCTCGCAGCACAGATATACTGGCAAAAAATTTGGCTGTCACCAGGTGCTCAAAGAAATCTAACTTATTAATTCAATCACTCTAGACATTAAGACAAATCATAGAAAGTTAAAAGCAGCATGGTATTTATTACAAGAATAATAATAATACCACTGGAACAAAGAATAATAGAAAATAGGTACTGATAGAAAAGTCTGAATATATATATATAGTCTTTAGGAAAAGCTTACGAAAAAGTTACAGATGACAAGGATGAATGTCCCAGGGAGGTGTTTGATTTAGCAATCGATGTTCATGATGCCTTTCTGACGACCAGTGCCGTCTTCGTCTGTTCCTCTTCTTCTCCTTCTTCTCTTCTCCTCCTTCTGCTCCTTCTTTCTGCTTCTTCTCCTCTTCCAAACCAAGGCATATTTATTATGAAATGTCATGCCTTGGTTTCACAACACATGCACCTGATTGGCTGGTTGTCAATGTGACTGATGAATTTTGCTCAAACTCTTTCCCAGATAATAAAGTTCTTTGATATTGCCTCAGTTTCCCTTTCCCAGGCCATAAACACAATTGTTGCCCCAGATGTCCATCCATAAAGTAATCAATAGCCTGAGGTATCAGCTCAGGTTTCCTTTCCCAGGTTATAAAGTAATTGAAGCCACCAGAAATGTCTTCCTTTCAATGTTGGAAACAGCTGTTTTAAAAGTGAGGTGTAAGAAAACCTGCTTTGATTTATCTTAGTTCATCTGTTGTCTTGGCTCGAACAAAATATAATGGAAACCAAAATGTACAGATTTTATACACCATAACAGTAGTTTTTTTGTTTTTTTTGGCTTAATATTGTCGTAACGAATATGTCTAACAATGGAGTTAAATCTGTGGATGTACTAGTCTCCTCTGTGCTTTTTGAGTCATAACAGATTAAATGTCATTAATGCTCACGTAACTGTAGAATACCTATGCCATCATGAGTTAACCAGAAATACCTGGGGTTTGTGGAACTAACTGAGACTTGTTTGTGATATGAGGCTAATTGTAGCAAGAATTACTCAGTAAAGTCTTGACGTCATAAGTGATCTCCATGGAATAGCCTGTACTCTCTCCAACTTCTTCTTACCAGGTACACTTCATCTTATGTTGTCTTTGACTGGTTGTGTGTTTGCCTACAGCACCATTTGATGTTTTGGTTTATTTATATGTTTCTTTTTTGTTAAATCTACACTATTACTGTATATCATATACATATATCATTATATTGAATTTCTAATTATTTGGATTTGTCTTTCAATATCTTTAAATATAAATTAAATTTAATCAGCAGTAGGACTTTTAAGTGAGCAGAGAAAAACCAAGAAGAGCTGCATGAAACATATTACCTGTATTTGTATAAAATAAAAGCATCAGTAATGTAGTATGTCACCCATTACAAAAAAATGATGTTTAGGTTTTGTTTCTTAAATTTATTTTACTTGTTGGAACATGGATATATCATATACCTCATGAAAATACCAATCCTTTCATGCAGGATTACCTTGATGAAACTAGGAAGCTGTACCATGCAGAACTTGAAGGTGTAGATTTCATCACTTCTTCAGAGTCGGCCAGGCAAAACATCAATTCTTGGGTGGAGAAACAGACAGAAGGTAAGGTATAACAACCACCTCCTTCTCATATCTAGACATTGAATAAAATATATTTTGTAATATAAGAGCTTGATAGTAGATTATTGTATTGACAACTATAGAATGAAATTTCCTAACATTAAAACAACAGAAAACAAATATTTCCTTTTAATCCATACTTGATTTGGTCTTTTAACATAATGAAAATATGAAGTTTATACACTTAATACTTTACAGCAATTGAATACCCCTAGCACCTTTTATAATGAAATCCTAAGTTAGGATCTACACTTGTATAATTCCCAAAGTTATGTGTTAACACACACATTGTGTGTGTTTACAAAGCCTTACTAGATCAAGCATATGCAATGCCATGATAGCCACATTAAAGAAGCATTATCGTTGATGTGAATGAACTAGTCATATTAGACTTGGGTAAAGGCATATACTATAAATTCTATTGTTATTTTTTTAATTACTATTTTCCAAGGTAAAAAGGTAGACCGGAAAGGAAGCCCTCTTCTTATAACAGCTGCTTTGTACTAGCACAGAGGATAGTACATTATTATAGCGTCCAAGTCAGAAATTGCAAACCAGAGAGGCTTTGAATCAATTTGGTAAAGTTTTGGTGCAGCTCCTGGTAGGGAGGATTCCGCCTTACATTTACACAGATTAAATACAAGGATTGCCAGACTTCTGAATGGGCCCCATAGATATATCTCTGCTTTAATGGATCAGAAAAAAGAGAGAGAATGCATAACACCTTACATATTTTTTTTTTTGTACTTCTGGTACGTTGTGGAAAATATGTTTGTGAAGAATTTAACACTCATCAATTGCAACTTAGAAGCATATTTTCAGTTTAACAAAGCTAAAAACAACTATGACACCAGTGGCTGCACACTTTTATATATCTTTGCCTCATTTCCATATCTGTCATGATGTAAGGAGCAATGTGTTATTTTAATATGTGTCCACTTTCACAGATGGTTAACCAGGCAACTCCTTAAGTTATACAGTATATGTGTACAAGAGGCTAGTAGCTATTTTCTGCTACTGCAGTACTAATTCTGTCTATTTCTAGGCTTCTGTATCCTTCTGAGAATTGAAACCGATGTGTACACTTTTAGTGGCGAAAAATGTAATTGAATTCACATACATTAATTTTTTTTTTTTTTTAACAATAACTTTAATTGGTGGTTTAAAAAAGCTTAGAATCTTGTAAATTATTGTAATTACTGTGCTGTTTGTTTGGATGGAGGAGTACATTTTTGTTTGAAGTAGCACTAAAATAAATAAAATATCTGAACATGTCCAATTTTAAAGGTTCTGTTTAGTACACTTTTTAAAACATTAAGTTGCTAATTTTATACAGGAAAAATTGTAAACCTGCTCTCAGAAGGAGCTATAGACCCAATGACTCGGCTTCTTCTTGTGAGTGCAACCTACTTCAAGGGAGACTGGCAAAAAAAGTTCAGAATGGATAAAACAAAAGAAGAGCAATTCAGACTTAACAAGGTAAAGCATAAAATGTAATAATGGAATTTAATGACCATCTGATATTACATTGAAGTTTGATGTTTCAGATAAAACCATAAAATTCTTGTCAACAATAACAGATTATTTAACAGGCATTTATGTTTGTGAATTCTGAATTTCAATGTGAAATTTTTTGTGATTTTAGTATGAGTCCCCTTTTTTGTAATAGTAGTGAGACTCGGTGACAAGCATAAAGTGGAATATGAACCCCATATACCTCAAGAAAAATGAAAAATAAGAAAAACTTCTTTACAGACACAAGTTCAAATGGAACTGAGGCAGAACATAATGGTGGTGGATTTATATGATGAGAACAGGAACAGGCGGGATCTTGAGTGAACCGGAAACGGAAGTGGTGTCATCAAGAGGTGGGATCTTGGGAGGCAGAAGTGATGTCATTATGAAGCAGGGTTTGGTGTGGGTCTGCAGACGAAGAAAAGAAGATTACTGTATTTATACATGATATTGTTGTGTGGCATTTATCATTAGCAATAATGAAAAAATAACTTATTCACTTAGAACATGCATTTAAATTCTTTATTTTGAAAAGATGATCTTACAATAAATAAATTTTTAAATTTTCACACTACTACTGAACTACTGAAAATATTGTCAAGGCCTTTAAAAAAAGTCCTGTTTTTTTTACTATTAACTGTTATTTTCTATATTTTGTGATCAGTAGGTAGACCATTACTAACATTGTCAATATATGTGTTTTATACCCCAGAAAGACACTAAGACTGTGATGATGATGTACAAGAGTGCAAAATTCAATTATGCTTTGTTGCCTGATGTAAATGCTCAAATTATTGAGCTGCCATATGCTGGTGAAGATTTTAGCATGTTTGTTCTGCTTCCTAAAGATATTGAAGATGAATCCACTGGACTTGAACAGGTGAGAATGCATTATGCACTAATTCATGCTTTATTTGTCAAGTAAAACCTTGGTGCTGATATAGACACATACATAGATCACATTTATATTAATATCATTTTTTAATACATTTAGAAACAATTGGCACAGTTTAATTACAATAGAACATCTGTACAGAAAAAATACACCAAATGGTATCTGATGTACCTATCCATAAAATTCCCCGGAGACATTTATATTGTGGCAGGTATCAATTATAGTATTATAAAAGGAATCCGTTATTTTGTAGAAAACTGTTAGGTTTTTTTGGCTTAGTGTGGTAAATCACTGTTGCATTAGCAACCTTTGTTCAAAGGTGGGTAGGGTACAGTTCCTGGTTCCCAAAAAGTTGAGTATTGTTGCAAAGATTCCTTTTTTGGAGATCAGACTTTTTCCTTGGATGCCACTGAAGTCTGACCTTCTGGACATTCAGAAAATACAAGAAGCATTCTCTATATCCTACTCACTACCACTCAGTTATAACCTGGCCTTGATGATCATCAGATGGAGAAAGTGGGTGTGGACCTCAGTATATAAACCTGTTTGCACAGATGGAAATGACTGCCTATGCTGTGGATAATAGATCTGTAGCAACACCTGGTCTTAATATCACAAAGTAAACTGCATGACTGTTAACCATGTGATGAAAAATATGTGGTTTATCTTTATGTATGTTACGTACATTTTGCAAAATATATACACTGTGAAAAAAGTATTATTTTAACTGTATCCACATCTGCCAGTCTGTGTTTTCCATAAACACGCACAAAAAATATTAAAGAAAAATATCACTAATGTAGCCTTCAATACTACGTTGTAGTTTAACCTCTAGAAACAAACCCTTTCTAACACACGTTATCATCAGCAGAACAACTGTTTATATTCTTGGGAGTGTTCAGGCATACTTCTCTGGATTAACACTCTACAGTTGGCTTGTTTTAAAAGAAAAAGTCCATGGTAGTTAGATGATAATAGTGTAGCATTAAGATATTAGACTATGACATCCAACCTCGAAACTGTGCAATTAAATAAACTTTGCAAGTGTACTGTAGTGGTATATAGATCTAATGTGTTTTTTCCTTCTCCAAGATTGAAAAACAACTTACTTATGAAAACCTTATGAAGTGGACCAGTAAGGAGAATTTACATTACACCAAAATGGACTTGTATTTGCCAAGATTCAAGATGGAGGAAACCTACAATGTTAAAAAACATCTGTCTAGTATGGGTATGAGAGATGTCTTTCACGCCAGAGAATGTGACCTGAGTGGAATTTCCAGTGCTGAAGGTTTATACGTGTCAGACGTGATTCACAAGGCTTTTGTGGAAGTGAATGAAGAAGGCACTGTTGCAGCTGCAGCTACTGCTGTGAAATTCAAACTTCTGTGTTATGTTTACCCAGTAGAGTTTAAAGCTGATCATCCATTCATATTTTTTATTAGGCACAACCCATCAAATTCCATTCTTTTCTTTGGAAAAGCTTGCTCTCCGTAAACAACTACAGCTACTGTACATTCCAATAATTTTCTAATTTTATTAGTGCTGTAATGCTGGCACAATAAGTTCCTTTTGTTTTAAAGTTTTTCCAAGGTTATATTATTGTTTCTATCTCACTGTTCCTGTCAAAACCATCACTACTTAACAATACTGAAAACAATTTGTTCAGTTCTTGAACAATCCAAAAAATACATTTTCGTAAATTCTGCTAAAAATATTTCTGGAAACTGTTTAAAAGCAAAAAGCAATTCAGGTAGAGATGGGTTTATTGATTAGATCATATACTGCAGTCAACAAACAACAATAGTTTGAGAACTTCATATATTCTATATATTTTCTTTTATTAAAACAATGTATATCTTCTGTTGCATATAACTTCTCACTGATGTTAGCTTACAGAAACCGAGCCTATATGCAAAATTAGTATGTACTAATAAGAAGACCTGTTTGATTTTATTTTTCTTCAATATAAAGACTTTATGGTGGGAATGATCAGTTTTTCTCCTTATTCCTTTGTTTCTTTCATTTTTATGTTACTACAACTCTACACCCCCCTGATTTATTAGGAAATAGAAATTTTAAATGATGTCTTATAAGGGTATCTGTGTGTGGAAGGCAGTTATGCTAAGGTGGAAGCAAATACCACAAGATGAGAATGGATGAGGAAAAGATCCGAAGGCAAGCCTAAATCATAACTGGAAATTCAATGAATCAAGGGCTAAAACCATTAGATGAGAACCAAAGAATCAAAGTAAAAAGAGAGAGCAAAAGGTTAATTAAGAAAGTACAAAAAAAAAAGTGTTTTTGTTTTTTTTTTTTCTTTTAAACAGCAGAGTTTAGGGGTTACCTGAAATCAAAAATAAAGATATGTCCCAATTAGCAACCTTTTATCCTGTTGTCTCTATGATGACTTCAGCTACACCGATTTAGATTGTAACACATAAACAAATTTTTTGCTTCTTTACAGACATAAATGAGTGAAAAATCATTACATAAAGTCATAACTAGAAAACAACATCATAGGTGAATTCCGTAGTTAAACTCAATTGGATGTATATAAATTCCGGAGGATAAAACCTACAAACCACATCACTTTACATATTCAATACGTTCTAAAGATTTTGTTTTCACGTTGTTTAAAGGTTTTTTTAAATGCAACAAAAATGACTACAAAGAGAATTCATAGGAGGAAATTTGAAAGTTTGAATAAATTCTCCATTAACTATAAGGTCATCAACCTAACCATTAAGCATTCTTACAAAACTGAGAAGGAATCACTTAAGGTGAAGAACGTACAATAAGTGGGCATTCTAAACTGGCTCATTAAGCGTGTGGATGTGTGAACAAGAGGGCTCTGTGCTGCCAGGATAGGCACCAGCGGCTCTGTGAAACTGACTAGGATTAATCAGATTTGAAAATATTATGCTGTGTTATGTGTAACACTCAGAGCCAACCCTTCCTACTCTTAGATCATGATCAGAGGACTGAAGTCGGGGGCCCCATTGGAGGTTCGCAGACTTCTAGAATTCAGAAGCTCTGCTAGACAGCCAATTGCATTGCATGTTTTTGTTGCATGGTTTACTTGACTTGAGTCAGATAACTCTTCCTACAACCTTAGTCTTAACTATAATTTAACCAGGCGTATCACCAAACATCACTGAAGTATAATGCAAAGCAACAAACAACTAAAGAGTGGAGCCCTGGAGGTCCGTAACTTGCCTCTATTGGGGTTACATGTATTTCACGAATCATAATTAATTATCATTGACAGTCACCTGTTATAATAATTTTCCATTAACAAGCAGAGAGATTAATTCAAATCAACACCAGTCAGAAGTGCAGAAAAGAAAAAAAATATCATAGGATGAAGGAGCAGCTCATACTGCACTTGTAGTCCTATTTAGCAATCTAAATTTCTCTAACTTCTTGTAAGCTATTGTGGATACCAGGTGGCACTCCAGCTGCTCAAACACCTGACACACACAGGCTCAGACACAAGTGTAAAAGCACAAATAATTTTTATTGTGGGAAACTATTCCCTTGTAAGCGTTTCCCATGCCACAGCCACAAGTACAAATAAACAAAATAGCACACAGCAAGCAACACTATGTTTCTCTCTCTGTCCCTGCCTCCTCCACATTCCCTCCACAAGCATTGTCCTCCTTCCTCCTGACTCTGGCTCCCAGAGCTATGGCAGGCAGGTCTTTTTATATAATCCCCAGATGTACTTCCGGTGTTCCCTAAACTTGGCCTGGGAGTACTTCCAGGTAAGGCTGAAGCCCCATGAAGTAGGACTCCCCAGTTACCGCAGCGCCCCTGGCACCACCCACAGAACCCAACAGGGCTGAGCCAATAAACTCCAAGCATCCTGTGGGTATCTGTAGCAATGCCGCAACCCAGGGTGCTGACATCAAGTGCCCTGGGGGAGACAAGGCCGTGTACAAGTTGTCTTACCCTGTCCTTCCATGCTGCGGGCATCCTGGCTGGGTAAGGTTCCTGGGCAGCTCCCTTCACACTAGCTAATAATATATCAATTGCTGCTACAATAAAGCTAATGCTTTACCAGAGTAATGGTGTAGCATTAAGTGTAATAGTTTTGATGTTGAGTGTTTAACAGACATTATCTGAAGTAATATTAGCTTGCTGTCACATGGTTGAAAACTATTTAATATCGACATATTAATCTCAGGACCAATACATGCTGTTAAAGGTTGCTAACATTGGCTGACATAAGAAGTGCTCTGAGTGTTGTTGCATTGAGGACACATTTGTTAATTTCACCAACACACAGGCTGTCTTGCTTACTAGTTTGTTATTAGCAGAATTTTAGGATAGCACCATACAAGTAACTTTGACATATACAAAAAAAAAAAAGAAATGAGCTTAGATTGACTTCCCCTGTAGGTTAATTTTATTGCCAGTTAGCATTAAGGATTTAGTTAATGTCTTGTTGCTATCTGCTGTCAGTGGAAGGACAAAATGAAGTGTGGGTGAATCCACAAATGTAGGTGATATATTCACATGTTCATTTTTTAATATCTAAATATTCAGCTTCATTTTCACCCTATATTTAAAGCACTGAGCTTATTATGTATGGTCAGTAGTAGTAGCAGTAGTAATTTTTACTTAATTATCATTATTAGTAGTAGTGTTTTATACAGTATATTAGTAGTAGTTGTATTTCGTATTATTATCTTTATTGTAGTAGTACATCCATTAATAGTAGCATGAGTAGCAGTGTTAAAACTGTTTTCGTTGTTGTTGTACCATATATCACAAGTAGGGGAGACTGGGGACGGTTGCAACAAGGGACGGTTGCAACAAGTCTTATTTCTCCAATTAGAAACATGCTAGAGTGATGATACTCATACTGTACATGCTCAGTTAGGCCCTCTCTCCACCAGAGAGAAACTATACAGTTTCATCATCTGCTGCTGCATTTATTGAAAAATGACTGTTTTGAAGGTATGAAAGTAATTTTTTTTGCAAGTTGTTTTTTTGACTTACTGTCCATAGCTTTTATTTTAATTAATCAAAACATATCTAGTTCAAATCATTGTGGTGTTGACTTTTAAAAAGTATTGTTAGCATGTTTCCCTGACTCTTTGAATAGCTAGCACATGGTGTTCTGTCATGGCTGGCAGGTCAGGGACGGTTGCAACAACTTGTTGCAACCGTCCCCAAGCCAACCAGCCATATTAAAATAGACTACATATCATTACTTTTTAACATTTTTAGTTCAGAATCAGCACATTTTTTTCAGTTTAAGTCCGAAGTATTCTGCTATACAGCTTAACTGTAGTTTATGGATTTAAAAATAGAAATAATCTGTTTATTCCAGTATGCCAAGAGTGAGGAAGAGAGTTACTAACAGAGGGGTTCCCCTCGAAATTTTGGAACAAGCTTCAAACGTAATTAGGAATGAGGGCAGGACAGTCAGGGCAGTCGCCAAGGACTTTTCCATCTGTCATACCACCTTATTTCGATTCCATAAGAAAAGAGAGAAGCTTGCAAGTGAGGGATCAGATAAGTTACCACGTGCAGGGTACTGGACCATCAGAAGAGTCTTCTCAGAAGACCAAGAGAGGAGTCTAAAACAGTATTTACAAAGGGCAGCAGACTTAGATTATGGGTTAAGTCCTAAAGAGGTAAGAGAAATTAACAGAAATGTATAAAGAGAGTAAGAGGGTGAGAGGGTTAGGGTAATATCGGTAAAAAGTGAAAGATAATAAAAACTATTTACATTTTATAACATTTTATTTCAGGTTCATAGGCTTGCATTTTCAACTCGCCTCTCACTATACGTGCAACTTTCCCTCACAGTGGAATGAGGCCTGTATGGCTGGTGTTGACTGGTTTAATGGTTTTTTTAAAACGGCACCCAACTCTCTCAATAAGACGTCCTCAAGCTACAAGCCTTTCGAGGGCAACCAGTTTTAATGAAACAAATGTTTACAATTTTTTTAACAATTTAAGCCAGGTTTTAGACAAACACAAGTTTCAGTCACAAAACATATGGAACATGGATGAAACTGGGATAACAACTGCTCAAACTCCCGACAGGGTTGTGGCAAGACGTGGTGACAGGCAAGTTGGTGCAGCTACCTCAGCAGAAAGAGGCACACTTGTCACACTAGCTTGTACAATCAATGCACTTGGTAACTCCATACCCACAACTGTGAATCTGACTAAAAGAGTTGCATTATTTTGTTCTTGTTGTTTGTAGAAAGGTTCACTGGAAGCCAGTTCCCAAAATTGTTCTGCTAACTGGCAGATTTCTACTGTTAGTCAGTATAGATGTGGGGTACTTTATATGAGGGGTGATTAGCCAGTTTAGGAATATCTGTGCAACTTTATTTGGGTTGTATTTGATATTCTCAATATTGTACAATAAATGTATGTTTAAATATTGTTAATTAGTAAGAATTATATTATAATTGTTCTAGTAACTGGCAGATTTATCCTGAGAGCCAGTAGAATTGTTGGGGTGACTTTAAATTCACTTTGTATTCAATATTTTTTCAGTTGTTTTAAAGCAGATCCATGTTTGGACAATAAATGCATTTTTAAAAAATCCCGTGTGACATAAAAATACAGAACTTTCAATATGAATAAAAATCTACTTTAATATTATTGTATAATTGTAGATTTACACAGTCCTATGCAAGTTCAGAGAAAAAAGCAAAGGTTAATTATTGAAATTTAATATATGTTTAACATGTTGCAACCGTCCCTTATATGTGTTGCAACCGTCCCCAATGTTGGGGACGGTTGCAACATCTGACTTCTTCAGTTCAAATTAATATTGTGCAGGATATGTAAAATATAATTAACTACAAGTACTATGGGTAATTAGCAGACAGATGTAAGTTTATAGTATACAAATTTGGCTGGTGTAGTCCAAACAGTCTCTGAGTAAATGAGGGGAATGCAAAAAGTGTTGCAACCGTCCCCAGTCTCCCCTAATACTGTTGGTTTTATCAAGTACACAAAGAGTAACCGCACATTGATACCCTGGAATCTGGATCATTATAATTACTATTATTTTTACTAATTAGGCCTTAACTTATAAAGAAAACAAATAAACTGGTATATCATTGCCATTAAATATTATTGAAATCTAAATCTATGGGTTGTCCTCCAGACTGCAGCAACATTTCCAGTTACATTTTTCAAAATGTAAGCTCATTAAGACATACGTGAGGTATCCATGGCACAAGAATGTATAAGCAGCATGGCGATCATCAGCATAAACTCAGACCTCCTACAGAAGTTGCCATGTGATGACCTAATAGATCATTTTGCCTTCAGAAAATATGGATTTGTGCTACTGTGATATGCAACAAAGAGACTGAAGAAACCCTGAAACATTCACTTTCAAGTTTAGATTTTTTTTAAATGTTATTTGTATTTGATGTAAAAGTTATAGTTACGTTTGCGACGTGTGCTTGTTTATTTATTTACATATGTAATTGTTCAATTAAAGATTTTATAAGAAATACAAATTCAGTGAATTTAGTGAGGGCGTGATGAAGATTCGACTTAGTGCCCCAGTTTTGCTAGGGGTGGCACTGGTTACACTGAACGTAAATTTACACGTTATTAAGCAGCCTCACAGACTTCTCATGGATAAATAAGGTCTTTAATATGCTGTTCTGAATTGTGGAACTGAAAAGAAACAATAAATAAATACAGGCTTCAAACTTGGGTGATCAATTTTTTATTTGATTAAAAAAATAGGAAAGCAATGACATGTCGAAAAAATAGACACTTTTATATATGAGTGAAAAAAGTCTTATTAACATAAACTGAAATCAAATTTGTATTTTAACTTTTGACACTTAACCGCTTGTGTTTCATCCCAAATAAACAATGTGACCGTGTTGTAAGACCTTTGCACCTCGCCCGCCTTACTTGCTAAATTGATGTGCAGCAATCGCAGCTCCGGTTTATAGGCTTAGGGTATAGGCTCTGGTGCCCTACCGTTGTATTTGTGCTATTAAACGATTGCATTCATCATGCATTAAACCGTCCATAAGAATAAATCCATGTGAAATATAAACCACATAAATGTTTCTTGCAACATCCGTAGGTTTCGCGAAAATGTGGGATGACTTAGTGCGTCGCTAGGCGTGGCCATGTTACTCCACAAGTGTCCCGGACATCAAAAGCGACAGAGAGAACTGGAGAGAACACCGCACAGAACAGATCGCCTGAGGCAAAGTGTGCACAGCTGTAAGTATTTCTGTACTTTGGTACGTTTTTAAAAGTATATACATGTTTTACGGATGTTTACTTGTGGTTCATTTAAACAAACTTCTATTATATAAGTATTTTTTAACAAATCAAACTGACTATATTCAAACAACTTTACGAAATGATTTTAAAACGGTCAAAGAGAAGCACTCAGCTTTTTCTTTATTGCTATGGGTTTCAAGAAATGAGACGTTTCTATTTCAATTAAAAAGAGTAAACTCATTATGGCTGCAAGGTTAACATCAGATGCTAGGCAGTTAATACATCTTGCTGCAGCAATATCTACTTGAGGCTGCAATGTATGACGTCATGCACCCGGAAATGCCAAATTAGACATTGCTGCAGACCGGAGTAAAATGGGCGTGAATATCAGTTTCGACTTCAGCCAATCATATATTAAATTTGCGAACGTCTGGCACAGATCAGCCAATCGAAAATTGAAACGTCGTGGTCAATCACCTTTTGATGTAACAAATCGCCAATCGGTGTTATTTGTCATTCGTGTTCCTCTTTAGCCAATTGCCTTATGGATTCGTAAAAAGAAAGGTGGGAGTAATTTCTAAAGGAGGACGTGTAAGATAATTCCTAAAGGTGGACGGTCAAGATAAAGTGACTGTAAGAGAGTGTATATTCGTAAAATGTATCTGCGAACGATAGTCTACTAGTGTCAATATCTTACACTATAGCACTCTGTAGAGTGCATTATTAAAACTGTAGTGTATTTTTACCACTGTCATTTTATGATTAGCGGTTCTGAAAAAATAATGATAATAAAAGTTTTAATATGAGATATTTATCGTTACTAAACAACGTCTGAAGAAAATTTAAATGAACATAAAAGAACATAACAATACAAATTTGTGTCCGCCTAACTTTTAATGGATTGACGTAGACGTAAGTGTGGGCTCTACTTGATTGAGTCAGTCAGATTAAAACAAATGTTTGACTGTTGTTGGTTTACTCGAATGTCCAAATGAAATAGTCGCCTGTATTTAACAAATCACACTAAAGACGGGCTATAAACGTATTACAATTTTAAAACGTTGAATAATCTGTCAGTTTTAAATCTTTACTTCTATAATACACAACCTTAAAATGTGTTTTATTACTTTCATTACTGTTTATCAACGTTTATTTATTTATTTAAGTATATGCCATTGTAGCCCCTTCTGCCTGCAGATCTGCCTCTGTTCTTTGTTTGCTAATGTGTGTCAAACATTCTGTGGTCTTCATGTCTGTTCTCATCATACCAGCAGCTCTAGTGAGTTTCTTGCCTGTGGGTCTCGTATTCAGTTTGTTTTTTTAATTATATTATGATTACAAGAATATTACAGATCACATACTTGACACTCTCAGGTTCATGTATCAGGGAATAGACAACGTTAAGAAAGCTGGCAATAAAATTATGATTTTAAAGAATCCATTGGCTGTCTTTACATGTTATAAATGTTAAATGTAAGAAACACAGTTATCATAGTGCTAAAAGTCACATTTCAATTATTATTTTTATAATGAAGTTTACTATGTTAAACGAATTGCGAAGAGCAAAAAAGAGTAATAATTTTGCAGTTTTTGTGACTGTGCACCTGTTAATCAGGGTATTCAATTATTTGACTTAATTGGATCTTTATTACTTTTGGGATTTTAAATATCTCTTTAAGATCATCAAATATATGTTTATTATAATACTTATTACTTATGCAAAAGCTAAATATAGAAATTGAAACTTGACAGATGTTTGTTTGTAGTTCATATCTCATTTAGCCTCTAATTGACTCCATCAGGTCCTAGTAGTGTGCTAAACACATCAGCCTGTCTTTAGGGTCTCTGAGACTGGAGGAGGACAGGAGTCCAACTGTACAGCAGGCACTGATGTGTTTCAGCATCACGACTGTTAACAAGATAGAGATGGCAGATATTTCAGCTAGGCATCATCCTGTATGACTATCCAAGCAAAAAGCACATTAAGAGCACACCGAGTGGGTATACTCCAGTAGAACTGATCCCTATGGCCCTGATATAACAACCTGTACAGCTGTAAACGACTCCACTTTACTGGTCATTTTAGCACACACTACACTGAGTCTGTCAAGTCATAGCCATTAAATTATTCAATCTGAACAGCTGGGAATTTATTTTGGCAATGATATTACTGGAAAGGCATTTTTTTTTGTATGTCACATGTTTATACTGAAAAACTGGTTTACATCAGTGTAGTTTTCTATAGGATATACTGTATATATATACTGCTCAAAAAAATTAAAGGAACCCTTTTGAATGACAGTATAGTATCCACTCAATGAAACTTGTGGGCTATTGATCTTGTCAGTTAAGAAGCAGAGGGCCTTGTTCATCAGTTTCAGCTGCTTTGGTGCACTAGAGGGGCACCAATGAGACGACCCCCAAAACAGGGATGAATAGTTTAACAGGTGGAGGCCACTGACATTTCTCCCTCCTCATCTGTTTTGTCACTCGTTTGCATTTGGCTATGGTCAGTGTCACTACTGGTAGCATGAGGCCATACCTGGACCCTACAGAGCTGGCATAGGTAGTCCAGCTTCTCCAGGATGGCAAATCAATACCACGTGCCATTGTGCTGGGAGACACAGCAAAACCTTCTGACAGTCTCTAGGGCATGGAGGAGATTCAGGAGACAGACAGGCAGTTACTCTAGGAGAGCTGGACAGGGCCCCCTCGTAGAAGGTCCTTAACCCATCAGCAGGACCCACCAGTATCTGCTCCTTTGGGCCAGAGGAACAGGATGGGCACTGCCAGAGCCTACAAAATGACCCTCCAGTAGGCAGGCCACTGGTGTGAATGTTTCTGACCAAACAATGAGAAACTGACTTTATGAGGGTGGCCTGAGAGCCCAATGTCCTCTAGTGGCACCGTGAGCTTGATTAGCATTTGCCATAGAGTACCAGAATTGGCAGGTCCACAACTGGTGGCCCTGTGCTTTTCACAGATGAGAGCAGGTTCACCCTGAGCATATGTGACAGATGTGAAAGGGTGTGGAGAACATTATGCTGCCTGACCCTATGCTGGTTCCTCCTGGTGCACAACAATGCCATTGACTGCAAACCCCCCACCCCCTCCCCTTCACACCTGATAAATAGAGTGCTCTCCACTATTATTTGCACCCCTTGTAAAAATCAGTAGGATGTAGAAAAAAATTCCCTGTTTGCTGCACTGAAAAAATTAGAAACATCTGACTTTTAATTGAAACAATTTCATTCAAAGAAAAACAAAGCCCTCATCAAGAAATACTGTAAATATTTTTAAAATTAACATTTTTATAAGGGGTGTCATTAATAGTGGAGGGCACTTTAAATGAATGCCACAATTAAAGGTATGCCACACATGAAGAAAAAATATATATATATTATCAGCATCTTTAAAAGACTGACAGTAAAATCAAAGGGTTCCTCCATAGTCAGATAAAGAGCATACTGAGAGAGAGTAAGAGAAAAAGTACTGAAAGCATATACAATCTAAACTCAAATGTAAAGTTACATAAAGCCTACAGTTAATATTCAATACCGGGTATTGGTCTTAAACTGATTTCTTTTTTTTATAGATTTTTATGCAGTACACTTGCATTATGATCCTTGCAGTGATACAAGTTCTATTTTGTACAGGAAAGGAATGGAAAATTACAGAAATTGTGAAAGAAATTATGTTGAAACCATGATTCACTATTTCAGATTAAATTATTAGTATTTATATTTAATCTTCTTTTTCCATCTTTGCTTCTTGTAATTACCTTGTATACTCACGGATAAGTTCTCCCGCGGATAAGTTGGGGCTTGATTTTACCATATAATTTCCAGTATTTTATAATGTCGGTTGTATAAGTTGAATGCGGAAGACTCACGCTATTGATCCAAGAGATTATGATATGCTAACGTCCATCTGAGAGAGTAACCACGGAGCACACTGCCTTTTTTTTCTATGTATTGTGCCTATGTCACCACGCGGTAATACCCAAACTATTCTGAAGCGACATTTGCACTGTTTTGTGTTTTTTGTATCTCACACCCTCATAAACCTTTATCGTAAGAGCATCCCTTATCTATGATGGAGAATTTGATCCGAAGAAAACATGACGCTGGTTTTAAATTAAAAGTCATTGACTTGGCGAAAGAAATTGGTAACTGCGCTGCTGCAACAAAATTTGATGTTTCTGAGGAACTGGTGCAAAATTGGAGGAGGCAAGAAGATGTAAAAAAAAAAAAGAAAATAATGAAGGGTCACATTTTTGAACAGGCGTATAAGTCGGGGTCTGATTTTATGATCGATTTTTTGGGTTTCAATACCCGACTTATACGCTGGTATATACGGTAGTTGTTTACTGATTTTTAACACCACTCTTCTTGACCCTGAACAAGGGGAAGTCATTCTAAATCTTGGTGGCTGTTCCACTTTAGTGGTTTCCCTCTTCACCAGCTCCAGACTTTTGAAACATCTGAGGTATCTCTTGGTTGTCTGACAAGTTCCTATGTATAGCTAAGTCTAGACAGAGAACCTCTGGTACAACTGCTGTACTGAGATAGACTTCTTCAATTCACTTCTTATTCTTTCCCTAAAGACTGATACTTAAACTTAGAACTGTTTCAACCACATTGAACCACTTTCTATTATGATTGACTGTTTTTCTACTTATAATATAACTGTTAATATAATTGTTGCTTTATTTGTGTATTTTTGAATATTTATTATTAAGCATGATATTCAAAAGAGATTGAACAACAATCATTTATAAAGAAAAGGAAAATAAGATCATAGAAGGTCCAATGCATACAGTATGAACCTTCAGACATGATTGCATTTTCAGGATTACAATTTAAAAATTCTATTTATCTATCTATATATTTGGATTCCCAAGAGGATGGAAGATCCAAAATTTAAGGGGGAATGAAAGGAAGATTGACAAAGTAGGTAAGGGAATTATGACAGAATATATCAGTGTTTTCACAACAGTCCCTGGGTTATCTGAAAAAGCAAAATAAAAAGAGCCTTACAGTTAGATTCTCAGGCTTTAAATTGACAAACTATACTCTTGTTCAATTTGTTTCAGACAAGGGCTAATTTAGCTCTACATTATACTTTGCATACAGTACATCTGTATTGACTTCCTGACGAAAATATACACTCATTGCGAGCAATGTCTTCATGTTCTTCCTCTTGACACATGCTCTGATTATGTCCTTAGCCCATACCCTACTGGACCTGTGTTTTGGCCTATTGATTAATCAATACTATAGCTACAAAAGAACCCCATTGTCCAGGAGCACTTTTTTGGAGTAATGCTGAGTGGAGTACTATTATTCTGTGATCTCTATAACATAATAACTTTTGCAACACTTCTAGCACAAGACATATGGTATTTAAAATTTTGGAAACATTAAATTCACCCAGCATTGAAAAACTCTGATTCAATGTATGACATACATTTTTCAACATTCTCTACAAGTACTCTTTACAGTAATTGTAGACCTCATTTTAGTTGTAAATATTATAGCTGTTATATTTTCTCAAACTGACTACTCCACTTCTCTTGAAGGTCAACAAGAATCTGATTGAATCTCTTTGTTCTGTGAAAATGCAACTGATACAGTACTAAATAGTGGTGTTTATTAAAAAATTTAACGTGTTCAAAATGAAAAGAAATATTATAAATACATGATAATATATGAAGCCATTTCTTTCAAAGAAACACTATTTTCACATAAGAAATGCTAATTAATAGTGTAAGAACTTAGATATTATTCATTGAGCATTAATTGTGTTGATATTTTACATAGCAGGTCGATAACAAATGGACAGTCATTGGGACAGTCATTCATTCCTATGAATTGGTCATGATTTTTTCACATGTTTTTGCTGTATTGGTACGTAATCAAGTAATTGCTTATTTTATTTGGCTATATAATTCTTGGTTTATCCACCCAATTCCTAAAAGAGAGTGCAGGGTATCTTCTTGTATCTGTACACAGGAATGAAGTGCTGTTTCATGGTGTCAGCAGATTCACTATGAAGATGCCATTCTATGAAACCAAATAGAAATTTGTCAATGTTCTTGTCTGTTAAATGTTTATCACAGTATGTCCCAAACATGAACGATTCATCAATTAACTCTTTTTTACCCAGCCTTTGTTAGTGATTTCCACTTTTAGACATGTCCCAGTTGGTTTCTTTGTTATATATTTTTGACAAACTGTACATAACAAAAAAAATAAATAATTGACAATTGACAAGTTTCTTTGTGTTGCATTATTTGACAGATTAGCTCTGACCTCAAGTTATGGAGACTCTGTGCTATGCAAATTTGCAGTTCTCCCTGGACCTGTTTAAGAAGTTAAGTGAGATTGACAAGAGTGGTAATGTCTTCTTCTCACCATTAAACATCTCCACTGCTCTCACTATGGTGCATTTAGGGGCAGGGGGCAACACTGCCACACAGATGGAACAGGTGAGTATGCATGAAGGATGTTCAATGCTAGCACATAAACCCATTTTTAGTCATGAGAATCCGATGGGCTAAAAGATCTTTTGAGTGTTGCATCCTTTAGTTTGATACTGTAAATATTCATTTTATTCTGTCTCTTGACATAACACTGTACACAGATGCTAAACAAGTTTCATAATATTACATTTCAAAGACCACTTAATGCATTTCAGGGTCTCGGAGGGCTTGAGCCTATCCCAGTAGCATTAAAAAAAAAAGCTAGAATATAGCCCTGTACAGGGCAGCTAACCAAGTTAAATATTTTATGAGTTTGTATTTTGAAATTCAGAATTCTCAGCAGTAATAACAGTTTAAAACAAACTTTGGTAACACATGCATTTATCCTACATTTAGTTTACTCCTCTTATCCTTTGTTACATGGCAAAGCCCAGCATTCAATTCTGAGATTACCAGAATGAAATCATTTTTCAAAAAGGTCTTGAAAACAATATCAGCCTTTTCAAAAACACTTACCAAAAAGTGTATACTTGATTATTTTCTCAATATAAATAATAAATAAAATGCACACAAAAGAAAATATAAAGTATAAATTGTAATCCTTACAACGGTTCCTATTGTAGTTTTACTTGATACTGTGTTTGCTTGTTTTGTTAACCATTTCTCTTTCTAATGTACTATATGCTAATATATGATGCAATAATTACATATGCTCTTAAAAACTATAGTTCTTTAATGGCACTTTACTGGGTAGTGTGGTTTCTGGTAAAACTGTTGCTTGAGAAAGAAATATTTAATTCGGGGAAGGGTTCTTTGCAAATAAAATTGTTTTTGTATTCTTTGGATTACCAGCAGAATACTGATAGATCAAGAAATCCTGAACATAGGCTGCATTATTGGATACAGCAAGAGCCTTTTTAAAACTATGAACTCATGATGGGTATTGCAAATCTTTTACCATCAAATTATGGTCATCTATGAAGCCTGTTATTTACCTTTATGGAACTTTCAGGTAGATGGCTCTGTTGGAAACCAGAAATGGTGCCCCTGTGGCATCTCACTGAAGAGCTCTCTACATCTTTTTTTTTCATCTTATTGTGCACTGGCACTGCTTCTTTTTTGTTTGTATTTTAGGTATTACATTTGAGCAAAATCAAAGAGTCTGTACACTCTGAATTTAGCAACCTGATGTCCATTATAAACAACAAGGAATCAACATCTGCACTACACATGGCCAATCGTTTATTTGGAGAGAAGACGTTTCACTTTGCAAAAGTAAGTACACAGACACATTATAAACCAACTTGACTTTATGTGTGAAGTTACTGTTAAAATAGAGCAGATGATGTGGATGTTAGTAGTTTTGATCTGGCACGATTTATGATGGTTTATTACTGGTTAAATATGAAAACAAGTGCTATTTATACTTTTTTTGTTGCATTCTTTGAAATTACTTATGTAATGAGTGTGTTAACATCTATATTCTTACCAAAGCTGACAGTCTGCTGGAGCTGTAAGGCAGAAGCAGTAAACTTGCCCCACCACACAACCCACATACTTGCTTACAGTGTATAGAAAATGTATTTGACAAACTTGTGTTAAAAAAATAAATAAATAAATAAAAAGTAAAGAGCCAAAATGTCAGAAAAGATTGGTGATCCTGGATGGAGGCAATTGATCAAAAATAAAGAAATAACAGAACTAGTTAAGTTTGTTCTATGGCTACACTAGTGCACCTATGTTACTCATTGATCCAACTACATGACATCTTGGGTTTTCTTCAAAGATGTAATTCCTGGACAATTGTCTGATATCTGGGTACCCTACATTGCATGTTTGGGCTCAGGTGGAAAAGTGCATGTGAAGACAACATGTAGACTCACAAACTTCACTGTACTCTGTACATGTGACAGTAATAACCCTATATACCCATAACCACAAGACACAATTTGGGGGACGAGTTTCAATGAAAGTTGGGTGCAGGTTTTTAGAGATTTTTCAAAGGTTGGAAGCGGGCTCAGCAACATTCCTTCAGGTTAAAGTCCCCTCTGCTGTAATGGAAGAGTACAAATGGTTGGTCTGTGGTGTAATCATAGTTTGCTTCCCCAGAATGAGGTTTGTAGTATTCCAGAGCCTGTGACACTGGACTATGTCTAGGAAGTACTGCCAAATTCTATTGCCTATCATATTAAATAATTTGCCATCTCCATTTCTAAATAGTAGTCTTTACATATTTTATTCTTGGGCGATATTATAGTTTTATTTATAATTGTCTGTAATAGTATTTTGCATTCCTGGCATTTCATTTTTATTAGCCTTTTTTTAACATTATTTTATATGTATTCAATAACTATTTTATTTATCTATTCTTAATGTTTCTGTATACTCATAAAAAGGTTCTTTATTTTTTCCCCTAAAAACAAAACAATTTAAAGCTTGCATGCTGTAAATTTGTGAGCTTTTCCTTTCTTGCATAAAGCATCTTAACTCTTCTTCTTTTAACTCTGTTACATTTAAACTTAACACAATATCTGGCACTGTTCTGCTTCTCAAGTCTCTTATGCATGTTTTGTACCATATCTTCTTGCGTGGCTTTTCTACAGTTTTATGTAATATCTATTTATTGTAAAGATTATTTATCAAAAGATCTTTTGAGTGTTGCATCCTTTAGTTTAATACTGTAAATATTCATTGTATTCTGTCCCTTGACATAACACTGTACACAGATGCTAAACAAGTTTCATAATATTACATTTCAAAGACCACTTAATGCATTTCAGGGTCTCGGAGGGCTTGAGCCTATCCCAGTAGCATTAAAAAAAGCCAAAATATAGCCCTGCACAGGGCAGCTAACCAAGTTAAATATGGCAACATCAAAGTTCATATACAGTATTTACAAATTTATTAATTTAATTGTTTATATGTATTTTGATTTGTGTGTGTATTTTTATTTTGTATCTATACTGCATTTTTTGTGTGAATTTTAATTATCTTTTTAACTGATCCTTTGTCTGCTGTTTTCATTATCTACTTAGCCCTTTCTTGTTTCCATTATTGTTGCTTGCATTTACATATTTATTTGTTTTTATTTTTCTAATATACATATTTTTATTTTATGAGTTTGTATTTTGAAATTCTGAATTCTCAGCAGTAATAATAATTTAAAACAAACTTTGGTAAGACATGCATTTATCCTACATTTAGTTTACTCCTCTTGTCCTTTGTTACATGGCAAAGCCCAGCATTCAATTCTGAGATTACCAGAATGAAATCATTTTTCAAAAGGTCTTGAAAACAATATCAGCCTTTTCAAAAACACTTACCAAAAAGTGTATACTTGATTATTTTCTCAATATAAATAATAAATAAAATGCACACAAAAGAAAATATAAAGTATAAATTGTAATCCTTACAACGGTTCCTATTGTAGTTTTACTTGATACTGTGTTTGCTTGTTTTGTTAACCATTTCTCTTTCTAATGTACTATATGCTAAAATATAATGCAATAATTACATATGCTCTTAAAAACTATAGCTCTTTAATGTCACTTTACTGGGTAGTGTGGTTTCTGGTAAAACTGTTGCTTGAGAAAGAAATATTTAATTCGGGGAAGGGTTCTTTGCAAATAAAATTGTTTTTTTATTCTTTGGATTACCAGCAGAATACTGATAGATCAAGAAATCCTGAACATAGCCTGCATTATTGTATACAACAAGAGCCTTTTTAAAACTATGAACCCATGATGGCTATTGCAAATCTTTTACCATCAAATCTCGTCTCGTAGATCTCATCTCTTTATTGCATTTCCTCTTTTTGTTACTCTCTTCCCAGTATTTTTTTCTTACACCTTTCTTTATGTTTTAAATTTTCAGTTTGACATTGCATCCTTTTAATATCTTCATCAATTTTTAAAGTATTTTTGTATTGAGGAGCCAAGTGTATGGCAGCAGATTGAAAGCACAGGAGTTGAGTATGGTACAGCTCAGAAGGCTCAAATTAGACAGATTCAGAATAGGGGGGTTTAATATGGATAGTGAACTTTGGATGCAAATATAACAGAATAACATCCAGATAGTGAATAAATTGGTGTACAGTTAAGTAGTAAAAGCTCTCGATGCAAAGTAAAAATTGAAAACAGACTATAAGTTGAAAACGGAATATAATATTTTTACTATAATAATTAAAGTCCAAACCCATTAATGTAAAGACAACAATACTGAAATATATATTGTGGACTACGCCCCGGACACAGACAGGCAGACATGTTGTTACTCACCACCACACGTTTATTTTACAATTAATATTTACCATCTTAAAGTGCCACCAATCCCCAAACTCCCCCAAAGTCCAGGCCTCACACTCTTGCCTTGTCTCTCTTCAGGCCGCCTCCACTCCTCACCTTCCAGCTTCGTCCTTCTTCCACCCGACTCAAGCACTGAATGAAGGGAGGCGGCCCCTTTTATAATCACCCGGATGTGCTCCAGGTGATTCCCGGCAATCTTCCACCGACACGCCCCAGTGTGGCAGAAGTGCCGGCTGCATCCCCGGAAGCACTCCGGGTGTCCCTGCTCTTTTTCCCCACAGCACTTCCTGGTGTGGTGGAAGTGCTGAGGTCCAGGGCTCTCCAGTCATCCAGGCGCCCCCTGGCGGTGACCACGGGCGGGCCCCTACAAGGATGAGCTTCCATGCTCTGTATCCGTGGCCCCCAAAGAAACCAGGGTGGTCGCCCCCACATGGTCTGAGGAGGGCGTAAGCCCTCTTCTGGTCCTCCTGGGCATCCCGGCCAGGTCACCCCCCCAGCCACCTGCGACACTGCCCCACCGCCAGCAAAGACCCGTCGGGCGGAGCGGCTCGTCCCGCGAGGGCAGCTCATCCCCGAAGTGGGTCCTACTACTCATCCAGGGTCCGGTCCGGCACCCCCTCCGAGGTTTTTGTGCCCCTTTGGTTGGAGTCACCCGCACCTCTGTAGCCTCTGCCAGCTGTGATAGTGCCCCATTGCCAGCAAAGATCCGTCCAATGAAGCTGCCCATCCCCCCAGCCACCTGCAACAATATATATATATATATATATATATATATATATATATATATATATATATATATATATATATATATATATATATATACACAATGCTCCCTCTGTAGTTTCAATTTTGTTTTATGACTCTTCATATTCTGTAATTGCCATATCACATACTACATTGTCCATCCATCTAGATATTTTCATATGCACTCCATCTAATGTAGTGTGTATCTTTTATTTAAAAACACAAAATCTGTTCTTGCCAGCTCTCTCAGTCTGCTCCTCACAGCATACAAAACATCTTTTGTTGCCTTTGACTTTTTGTGCATTTGTTTACAACATCATTTGATGTTTTGAATTATTTCTGTTTCTTTTTCACTTGCATTGGTCAGTCATTAAGTCTACCAGTATTTTATAACTAGCATTACGTAAGATTGTTCACAGCCTTAATTGTTTGTGAAAAGACTCATGATTGTCATTATTTTGGTTGATAATTATACTACTTTGAACATTTTTATATTTCACAGTCTCTCGTTATTACTAATGATTTAGCAGTTCTACAAATTTTTGTAAACTACCTATTCAGAGAGAGTGGCCAAGAAGGAAGAAATAGGGGGTTTGCTTCATACAAATATAAATATCAGTAAAGCGATATTTAATAGGAGAAATATGTCACTTATTACAGCAAGTCATCTGAGATTTTGTCTATTAAATTTCCCATCAAACATACACTATGTTACCAATTCAAAAATGGATATATCACATAACTCATTGAAATACCAACCCTTTTATGCAGAACTTCCTTGATGAAACTAGGAAGTTGTACCAAGCTGAACTTGAAGGTGTGGACTTCATCACTTCTTCAGAATCAGCAAGGCAAAACATTAATGCCTGGGTGGAGAAAAAGACAGAAGGTATAGTATTTTCTCTCTATCTCTCAATATGTAACTCTCTCTCTAAAATCTAGCAATTGGTTTCAATATATATTGTAATATAACAATGTGCATTATTGTACTGACAACTATACATTGAACTTTTCAGATTTTTAAAAATAAACAAAATGGCTACATCCTGTTAATCGGTACTTGAGCTTGTGTTTTAAACTGATAAAACAATGACATTTAAAGTAAGCACTTTTAATTACTTATAACAGTCAAAAAACACTAGCACCTTTCTTGGGAAACTCAATCATAAGTTAGTATTTATATTAGTATAATTCTCAAATGTTTCATTGCTCAATATATATGTTAACAAAGCTTTAGAATTGCTGTTGGTATGAATGAACTAATTATAAGACACTTTATGGATGGCACGCAGTATATATTTCTTTTTTTTTTTGCAAAAAATTGTTTTTCAAGACTATCTATTGGTATCGGCTTCTCTCCATTCAAGAAAAGGAAAATGGAAAGGAAATCTTCAAGCTTATACTAGCAAAGAGATGTAGTATTGTACTGCCATAAAGGAGCAATGGGGAAAAACAGAGAGTGGGCAACACTTTCCTTGGTTTTGTTTATGTCCTAAAATGTCTTTGCACTTCAGATATATTGTGGAAGATATGTGCATTTAACACTCATCCCTTTTGGCTTAATAGTGTATTGTCTGTATGTTGACTCCAGTAGCTGCACTTTCTGTATTGCTGACTTTTACCCATGTTTGTCATGACATAAGAAACCATCTGTCACTCTAATATGGATGGTTAACCTAGCAGTTCCCAAAGTTGTGCAGATGTGAAAGAGACTAGGAGCTATTTTTTTACTAACAGAGTACTAGCTATCTGCCTCTCTAGGCTTCTGGATCCTTCTAAGCTAGTTTAGCTTTGATTTCAGCATCAATGACAAACACTTGTACTGTACAATGAAGACTACACATTAATCTGAAGTTCAGAGTTTCCCACTTTTTCTTTAACCCTGATAGAACTGAAACCAAATGCATACATTTTTATTGGGGGAAAATGTCATTGAATTCAAATCAATAGACTTTGTTACCAAGACGAGACTTAATTGGTGGTTTGACAATACTGCTAGCAAGCAGCTGTGAATCTTTTAAATTATTTTACTGTAAATATTATAAACTCATTTTTGCTTGGATAGAGGAATAGATATTTTCTTGAAAAAGCAATAAAATTAATTATCTCTCCTATTTAAAATCTTCTGTTTAATACACCTTTTGTAATAATCAATACTTGTTAATTTCATGCAGGAAAGATTGTAAACATGCTCTCTGAAGGAGCTGTAGACCCAATGACAAAACTTTTTCTTGTGAGTGCAATTTATTTCATGGGGGACTGGCAAAAAAAGTTCAGAATTCATAACACTAAAGAAGCACAATTCAGACTCAACAAGGTAAAGCAACAAAATTTTTAAGTTAAATTTAATGACTTTCCTGATAATACAGTGGGGATTGGAATTTGAGACAAAATTACTAAACTCTTGCCAACAATGCCAGGCTATTTAATACCTATTATATAGTTTTAATTTTGTTAAGGTAACATATGGTCCTAAAGGTTCAGTGCCAGTTAAGAAGACCATTGGAGTAGCATATTGGTAGAATATACTGGAATAGTTGTCTGGTGTGAGAAATGTGGTGTTTTTGTAGTTGTGGGATTATATCATCCTCTGTGGAGGATGTCTTTTAAGTGTTTACATACTGTATACATGGACTGTTGTTAACATAACGGTGTACTATACAGTGTATACTCTCAATCTAGTGGCTTTAACATCAGCCATGAGCTCCCAAATATAATTTAAATAGTCATATCCCATCAGCTGGTCTTTAAGCCTGGAAAGAGAGCATAGTAATAATTGAAATTATACTGTGACATTTATCATTAGGAATAATGAGAAATAACTGAATCACCTGGGGCCTCATGTATAACGCCGTGCGTAGAACTCACACTATAACATGGCGTAAGCACAAAAGCGGGATTGTGCGTACGCACAGAAAAATCCAGATGCAGGAATCTGTGCGCACGCATACTTTCACGTTCTTCCACTACATAAATCCTGATCAGCGTGAAAAGTAACGCACGTGCACGCGCCTTCTGTCCCGCCCCACCTCCTCCCAGAATTATGCCTCTTTGAATATGCAAATCAATATAAATAGCTTTCTGTGAAAAGACAATGGGAAAAAGCACGGGGGAAAATATAAGAATTTCAGCGAATACCAAGTGGAGGCAAAGGAAAAACGTACCATTTGTTGGTTTAAACAGTGGGATAATCAACAAAAGAAAGTTGATCGAGTGACAGAGTGTCAGAAAAACTCGAAAGATCAAATTCACAAAGTCGCACAGTGCCCGAAATAAAAAAGAAATCACATATCAAAGTTGCTGTAAAAAGGCGAGTCGTAGCCCACCGTCTGAGTGTCATATGAAAGCGTATTAGGGTACAAACAAAAAACATAGGCACACAGTGGGAAAAAAGCACGAAATGTCAACTTTAATCTCGAAATTTCCACTTTAATCACGTAGTTTATTTTGCCATTAAAGTAGAACATCATAAACTTCATCTTAAAATCGTTTATTTTACTAGTTTCTCAAGTAGTATGTTAAATGCTTTGTTCTGTATTTGATCTTCTATGTGCTCTATGTGTGTGAATCACTACGTGCTTCCGTTCTTTCTCTTTCTCCGACAGGACACAGAATGCATTACATTCGAGATATTACAGCTCTCTGAATAATTAAAATACTGAGATGCATACGTGATATCATTTTCATGATGATAGGAATGAAAGCATGTTATTAAACATGGGAACACGGTGGCGCAGTGATTGTTCATATCTCACGCAAGATGCTTGCTGCACCATGTGCGACCTTCGATGAAATAATTTATTACAGAAGTACTGTCTCTTTCAAACATACTAACCTCCAATTCCTGTCCATACTTTTCTTTCTCCAATCGCCACACAATCAGCTCTGTAATAGACGTTAAGCCATTTGTAAGCTTAGAACGCCGATTCTTCAAAACTTTTAAGGAACATTGAAATATCTTCGTAGTACATGTTTAATTATTCTATTCGTCTATCCTTCCAGTGTCACGTCAGCACCAGCAAGAATACAGCGCAAGGCAGGAGCTATCCTTGAACTAGCTATACGCTGCGGCACCGTGTCCTCACATGTTTAATTATTAACAATACAGATTATTTAAATGAAGTTAAAGTTTTATCTGTATACTATAAGCAACATATTTTGCTGCATTTCATCTTAAAAATGATATTGTCATCATACGCGCTTTATAAAGTAGCGCAGGTTGTGCAATATTATAACTGTAGTGTAAGTTTACAGTGAGGTGATTGTACTTATAAGTACAAACAGTTCTACAAGGAGCACTTGATGGACTGATTGAGTGCGTTTATAGTTCTTGGGATGAAACTGTTTCTGAAACGCGAGGTCCGTACAGGAAAGGCTTTGACGCTTTTTGCCGTGGTTGAGGTAGTGTGTACTTGAAACTGTATACCAATAATTCTCTTTCCGATCATCTGCTGCTGTGATTCACACTCAGATACAGTGATATAAATACTCCGAGTGGTGCAGTGAGAGTAATATGGAAAAAGATGATCTGCTGTGGCAACCCTTAACGGGAACAGCAAAAAGAAGAACAAGATGCAGTGAGCGTAACAACGCTAAAGCAGTTATGGTATTTGGAATACTATGGCTATTCCCTGGCCCATTATATTGCTACAGGTTAATTACAATCAGATGCATTACACTAATAAACAATATGCAGTTAATTTCAGTGTATTTATAAAGCCGCGTCAGGAATGTGGAGCTAAAAAAGAAAGGATGAGCACACAGGAACAGTAGTTTGACCATTCTGTGGACCATTATATTGTTACAGGTTAATTACAATCAGATGCATTAAATTTATGAACGATATGCGGTTAACTTCAGTGTATTTGATAAAGCCGTCGCCGTGGATGTGGATCTAAGAAAGAGTAACCACACAGGAACAGTAGCACTGCTTTGACGCTGGGTGCTGCCAGTCCGCAAAACCGAGCGGAGAAATTGCGTACGCCAAGGTATGAGTTACCGTGGAAATGTGCGTGGCTTTACGCCAAGTTTAGGTTTTATACATCGCGATTTGAGCGTGGAAAGGTTCGTACGCAACATTTCTGTGCGTACACACCGTTTATACATGAGGCCCCTGGAGAATACATTTAAATTCTCTATTTTGAATGGATGATCTTATAATGAAGAAATTTTGAGTTTTTACACTACTACTGATAGAGTCATCAAGGTCTTTAAAATTTTTATCATATTTCTTCTGAATATTTAAAGGCTATACTTTCTCATCACTACATATACCTTTACTAACAAGTTTAATATTCATTGTGATTTTTTCCCCAGAAAGACACTACGACAGTGATGATGATGTATAAGAGTGCAAAATTTAACTATGCTTTATTGCCTGATGTAAATGCTCAAATTATTGAGTTGCCATATCTTGGTGGAGATTTGAGCATGTTTGTCCTGCTGCCCAAAGATATTGAAGATGAATCCACTGGACTTGAAGAGGTGAGAATGCATTATGCACTACTTCATGCTTTATTATGCAGGTTCAATCTTTGTGCTGGTGTGGACATCATATATGTGATTTACTGTATGTATCTACTGTATATTTTTAATATTTTAGAAATAATTGGTATAGTTTGTTTTATTCACACTACAAAAGCTATGCATAAAAATGTTGAGAAATGGTATCTGATGTGCCTATCCATAATATTCCCCTAAGAAGACATTCATACAGTAAAACATGTCAATCACAGAATTCTAAAATAATCTACTGTAGGTGTTCTTACCTGCTCATGAGTTTAGACAAATGTTAAGTTCTTACTCACAAGTTTCACTACAGACTCATGTCTCCTAACCAGTGACTGAATAGGAGCATGGACCATTAATCTGACAGTAATTTATTGCTTTTGGTCTAAAAGACCAATTTTATATGATATAAATTAGTTATAAGTTACTGTAATATTTGAGTTAGCTTGATTTACTATTGTCTGCAAAACTTTAGTTTAAATGTAAAAGTAAATTTCTTCCTGTGGGCAAATGACACAGTTTTACCCTGAGAAAGTGTACCTGGGATAGCCTCATCAAAATGCCTAATTACAGAAACATTTTTACAGAGATTCTGCAACAAAAACATGCCTTTCTGAAAATAACTAAGATTCACCATAACATTAGCATTAATTTAATACCAAACACACCTATGAAGATATAACGCATTAAATTACTTCCAGTGATCTAAGAAGTTATAACACTGGTTGACTGTCCATGGGATGGAAACAAACAGAAGTTTATTGTTAATGGAAATGTAATTTCCTCCTGCCACATGCTCCAATTTCCTACACTACTAGAGAAATAACATCACTTGTTTTCTGATAAATGGTTTCTTTAACTTTAGTAAATCACTGTTGCATTAACAGTTGTTGTTCTAAGTCAGGTGCATCACATGGTTTCCAAAATGTTGAGTATTCTTGGGAGATTCCTTTTTTGTGTGGTTAGACTTCTTTGGTGGACTCCAGTGAGGATTGTCTTCCTGGACATCCGGAAAATACAAAAAGAAGCACTTTGTGATGTGATGGCAATGCACTCCCTCTTTGTTCTGCTTACCAGCACTTTATACCCTGGCCCCACAGATTATCAGATGGAGGAAGTGAGTGGGGACCTCAGTATATATGCCCCTGTTTTTACTGATGGAGATGACTGCCTTCTTTGTGTGTTATGGGTTACAGATCTGCAGCAACAACTGGTCTTAATATCACAAATTGCACTGTAGGACTGCTACACACTATACAATTTTATCTTTATTGTGTTGTGCGTAAATTTAAGCAAACACGTCCACTCTATGAAAAAGTAATTATTTTAGTTGCTCACACAGCTGCCAGGCTATTCCTTCTAGAAATGCACACTGTAACAATTAAAGGAAGAAAAAAAAAATCTAATATTATATAAATATATCACTTAACATACGAGGGATGTTCAAAAAGTTTCCACACTTTTTTTAACTCTATTTATTAAGAATTTGAAAAACAAATTACATCACTTTTCTACATAGTCACCCTTGTTTGCAATGCAATTTTCCCAGCATCGTACCAACTTTTTAATGCCCAATTACCACTTCTCGCGCCTTCACTGTTTCCAACAAAAATATTAAAGTATGGAAACTTTTTGAACACCCCTCGTATATAGCCTTTAATGCAGATGTAAGCTCTTAAAACAAGCTATAGTGCATAGTAAGGATGCACATTATCAGAAGAAGAAGATTCATTATTCTTGGATTCAGGTACATATACATCAATACATTCTAAAGCTGGTTGTGGTTCTCTTGTTTTGGAAGAAAACGTCTAAGAGCTGGATGGTAGTTAGATGTTAATGGGACACCATTCTGATTTTAAAACATTGTGACAGATGTTTTCGTCAAAATACATTGATAACTGCTATTTTTATTTCTAATTTAAATATTGTTTGCAAAAAGAGTCCAATTCACAATCCATTACTTCTAGATGTTCATTTTGGAGTCTCAGCTTCTATACCCAAACTGAAACATTCTGAAGCGTTTTGGTTATTCAATTGTTACATTAAAGAATGTTGCACTTGTTGTTCAGCTTAATCAATTTTCTTTTGTTCTTCCGTAGATCTTTAGAACTGAAAAAATCTTGTTTTGCAGCTTAATTAATGCTTAACACTCTCATATACTATTTGACACTTAGAAAAACACTCTTCCTGGTACAAAGTGAATACCCACTTGGTAATTAGAAGTCTGTCTCGAAATTCTGAACTTGCAGATACTGTAACAATATCTCTACTGCGCAGAAATGTCAAGAATCAATAAATTGTGCTGTACCATATGTGATTTGACAAAGAAAATCTAGAGAGGTGCAAGGTAGTGAAATTTGTGTCCCTTGCTATACTTGTTTATTTAGCTACACCAATTAGAAAAATTACACATTCAGAGGTTACCAGTAGACAGTTTAGCTTCATATTTACTTAGATTGCTGGGAAAATTACAGGACACATGAAAAATGTTGTATTTATATTTATATAAATATAAATATTGTGGCGAGTGGCTGGGGGTGGTACCCAGCCAGGATGCCCAGGAGGACCGGAGGAGGGCTTACACCTCCTCCGGACCAAGAGGGGGTGACCAGCCTGGTGGCTTTGGGGATCACAGGAACAGAGCTTAGAAGCTTAACTCTATAGGGGCCCGTGGTCACCACCAGGGGGCGCCCCAATGCCTGAGGAGCCCTGGCACTCAGCACTTCCGCCACACCCGGAAATGCTGGGGGGAAGAAGACCAGTGACACCCGGAGTGCTTATGGGTGCGCAGCCGGTACTTGCTCCACACTGGGGAGTGCCGGCGGAAGCTAATCGGGAGGCACCTGGAGCATGTCCGGGTGTGTATAAAAGCGCCGACTCCCTCCATTCAATGGCTGGAGTTGAGAGTGTAGAAGACGAAGTCTTGGTGTAGATGAGTGGAGGCGGCCTGAAGAAAGAGAGGCATTGTGAAGGGCCTGGACTATGGGGTAATTGGTGCTGCGGCACTGGGGTTTGTGTGTGTTTCACCTTTGTAAATATTATATACAGTAATCCCTCCTCGACCGCGGGGGTTGCGTCCCAGAACACCCTGCGAAAGGTGAAAATCCGCGAAGTAGAAACCATATGTTTATATGGTTATTTTTATATTGTCATGCTTGGGTCACAGATTTGCACAGAAACACAGGAGGTTGTAGAGAGACAGGAATGTTATTCAAACACTGCAAACAAACATTTGTCTCTTTTTCAAAAGTTTAAACTGTGCTCCATGACAAGACAGAGATGACAGTTCCGTCTCACAATTAAAAGAATGCAAACATATCTTCCTCTTCAAAGGAGTGCGCATCAGGAGCAGAGAATGTCAGAGAGAGAAAGAAAAGCAAACAATCAAAAATCAATAGGGCTGTTTGGCTTTTAAGTATGCGAAGCACCGCTGGACAATGCAGCTGCAAGAAAGGGAGCAATGTGAAGGTAGTCTTTCAGCATTTTATAGAGGAGCGTCCATATCCTCTAGGCCAGTGCTCCGCAACCTTTTCTCACCTACGACACACCAAAGTTCTTCCTAGAATTCCGCGGCACATCAAAAGCCAAAATATATAGCAGTGGCGTAGCTGGGGGGGGGGGGGGGGGGGGGGTATGGGGGTGTGGTCCGCTCCGAGCGCCAGCTATTTAGGGGCGTCCAAACTACGGTAGTTTCCTTTTTTTTTTTTTGTTCCTTGAGGAGGCGCAAAAAAAATTGCTTTCAGCTTTGGGCCGTCAAATTTTTCACCGCCCCGGGCAACATGATCTCCAGCTACGCTACCGATATATAGATATTAATTTAATACACAAATTTTACAATAAATTTTCATTTTTTATTATAAGTATACATTTATTATAAGTATACATACATAAAAACTATACTATATTTACTTTTATGCAATCTTAATAATTATTATAACATAATGACTGATTAATGTGATACCTGCGCTTGTTTCAATGAACACAAAAGTTTTATATTCGGCTCAATATTTGACAGCGCAACCCGAAGTTCTTGGTCAAGATCTTTTAAGAATGACCGCTTATCATTTTTAATTAACACAAGAGTTGTTTGTCTTTTTTGGCGTAACTGGGATGGTTTGAATTTAGATGGCGATTTAGTTTACTGGGTGCCATTGCCTCGTTTGATAGTTGATCGCCGCAAATGATGCATTGTGGCTTTGGAGCCGTTTCGTCACCACACCACGAGAATCCATATCGAATGTAGTCTTCGTTGTACTTCCATTTCACAATCTTCTTTGTTTTTTTGCAACACTTGTGCTGGGTTCTTCATCATCTGTACGTGAAGACGAATCTTTTCCACGTAAAAATTTATCCATATTTAAAGGGGTATAAAACTAAATATGAATCACACGAAGAACGTTAACCATACACAATTCAGCAACACAACTAATAGTAATGAATGATAACTACTGTCGCAAGACGAGTGAATGCGACGTAGCACGACTAACACGTCGGCTTGAATTGAATCTAGGTGAGGGCACGGAGCGCTCTGCCTATCAAAGCATACTACGGAGTTGTCTGGCGACTACGTAGGGCCTACGTCGTAGGCGACAGGCGCCAGGCGATGGGATTTATTATTTCAGAGAAAAGACACATACAATTATGATACCTTTAAAAGGCTATTTACGCGAATATTTCATTGCACGTATTCTCGTTATTGTGTTTCTAAGGAGGACCGTTGAAATATTATGTAGTTAGAAAATTGTCTTATTTGACCGCGTCACACCTGTATCGGCTCAAGGCACACCGGTTGCGGAGCACTGCTCTAGGCAAGTGTGCGAACAGCCCTTCTGCTCATACCCCCTCTGTCAGGAGCAGAGAATGTCAGAGAAAGTGAGAGAGACAGAGAAAAACAAACAATCAAAAATAAATACGTGCTGTTCGAGCTTTTAAGTATGCGAAGCACCGTGCAGGAAGCATGTCGCTTGACAAAGCAGCTGCACGGAAGGGAGCATAGTGAAGATAATCTTTCAGCATTTTTTGACGAGCGTCCATATCGTCTAGGGGTTCGAACAGCCCCCCTGCTCATCACCCCCTCCATCAGGAGCAGAGAATATCAGAGCAAGAGAGAGAGAAGCAAACAATCAAAAATCAATACGTGCTGTTTGATCTTTTAAGTATGTGAAGCACCGTGCGGTAAGCATATTGCTTGACAAAGCAGCCACATGTAAGCCCAGCAAGGAAGGGAGCAATGTGAAGGTAATCTTTCAGAGTTTTTTGAGGAGCGGCCGTATCCTCTAGGGGTGAGAGCAGCCCCCGTGCTCACAATATATTTGAGGAGTTTTATTTCATACGTAACACACGCTCTGGTTGGGTAGCTTCTCAGCCATCTGCCAATAGCGTCCCTTGTATGAAATCAACTGGGCAAACCAACTGAGGAAGCATGTACCAGAAATTAAAAGACCCATTGTCCGCAGAAATCCTTGAACCAGCAAAAAATCCGACATATATATTTAAATATGCTTACATATAAAATCCGCGACAGAGTGAAGCCGCGAAATTCGAAGCGCGATATAGCGAGGGATTACTGTATATATATATATATATATACAGTAGAGTCTCGCTTATCCAACCTTCGCTTATCCAACATTCTGTATTATCCGACGTCCCACTGCAAAAAAAAACGCATCAATCGGCAACAAGAACTGCAAGTTGCGAGCGTGAGCGTAGTCTATTTTTTGTTGCTAAGTTCATTTTTTCAGTTAAATTTTTCTGTTGTTTTGTTGTAAAACATGATTACAGTGGATTATGTGGCTGTCCGTCTCTGTCATGCGTATCTCTCACGTGCGTGCGTGTGTGTGTGTGTGTGTGTGTGTGTGTGTGCGTGTGCATGTGCATGTGCGCGCGTAAGTCTCTCGCGCGTGTGTGTGTGTGTCTCTCTTGCGCGTGTGTGTGTGTGCGTGCGTGCATCTCTCTCGCGCGTGTGTGTGTCTGCGTGCGTCTCTCTCGCACGTGTGTGTGCGTGCGTGCATCTCTCTTGCGCGTGCGCGTGTGTGCGTGTGTCTGACTCGCGTGTGTGTGCGTGTGTCTCTCTCGCGCGTGTATGTGTGTGCGTGTGTCTCTCTCACGTGTGTGTGTGTGTGTGCGTGCGTCTCTCTCGTGCATGCGCGTGTGTGCGTGCGTCTTTCTCGCACGTGTGTGTGCGTGTCTCTCTCTCTCGCGTGTGTGTGTGTGTGCATGTGTCTCTCTTTCTCTCGCGTGTGTGTGTGTGTGCGTGCGTGTGTTTCTCTTTCTCTCGCACGCGTGTGTGTGTGCGTGTGTCTCTCTCTCGCACGTGTGCATGTGTCTCTCTCGCGTGTGTGTGCGTGTGTCTCTCTTGTGCATGCATGTGTCTGTCTGTGTCTATCTCTCGTGCTCTCTCTCTAACGCTGCACAGGAAATGCACAGGGAGAGACTGAACACGTGTGGAAATCATCGGTGCGCATAAACTGAAAGGGAAACTGGCTTGCTCCTATACCGAGTGTGTGGTCGTGCACAGAGGCAAAAGTTTGGCGAACTTTTTGGTCATAACCCGATTTGTACGTGTTCAGAGATGTTCGTGAATTGAGGTTCCCTGTATTAGGCTCGTAATGTGTAAAATTACAATATAACATAGTTTGACGTTTAATAGGCTTTTTCTTAACACCTCCCATTATCCAACATTTTCGCTTATCTGATGTTCTGCCGGCCCGTTTATGTCGGATGTGACTCTACTATATATATATTGTCACACACATGCGACAAGGGGCGATCTGAGTGGACCAAGTGGAGGTCATTACCTGCCGGGCCAGGGGGTGGCGGGGTGCTCTAAACCTGTTTCTGTTATTTCTGCAGAACAGATACGGGAAAACCTGCCTGTTCCGGCGCCCAGACTGACGTCACTTCCAGTTCCGGCGCCCAGACTGACGTCACTCCTGGTTTACAGACTATAAAATCTCCATCTTGCCAAACTAATTCAGTTCATTCCGGGAACTCAAACTAGCAACATCATTGTGTTCAATCTAAGTCTTTTGCAGCCAGGAACAATATACGGGTGGCTGCCCCAAACCTTTTTCAGTGTTTTGAGACTCATTTTTTCACAATATACAGTATACAGTGCATCCAGAAAAGTATTCACAGCACATCACTTTTTCCACATTTTGTTATGTTACAGCCTTATTCGAAAATGGATTAAATTCATTTTTTTCCTCAGAATTCTACACACAACACCCCATAATGACAACGTGAAAAAAGTTTACTTGAGGTTTTTGCAAACTTATTAAAAATAAAAAAAACTGAGAAATCCCATGTACATAAGTATTCACAGCCTTTGCTCAATACTTTGTCGATGCACCTTTGGCAGCAATTACAGCCTCAAGTCTTTTTGAATATGATGCCACAAGCTTGGCACACCTATCCTTGGCCAGTTTCGCCCATTCCTCTTTGCAGCACTTCTTAAGCTCCATCAGGTTGGATGGGAAGCGTCGGTGCACAGCCATTTTAAGATCTCTCCAGAGATGTTCAATCGGATTCAAGTCTGGGCTCTGGTTGGGCCACTCAAGGACATTCACAGAGTTGTCCTGAAGCCACTCCTTTGATATCTTGGCTGTGTGCTTAGGGTCGTTGTCCTGCTGGAAGATGAACCGTCGCCCCAGTCTGAGGTCAAGAGCGCTCTGGAGCAGGTTTTCATCCAGGATGTCTCTGTACATTGCTGCAGTCATCTTTCCCTTTATCCTGACTAGTCTCCCCAGTTCCTGCCGCTGAAAAACATCCCCACAGCATGATGCTGCCACCACCATGCTTCACTGTAGGGATGGTGCCAGGTTTCCTCCAAACGTGACGCCTGGCATTCACACCAAAGAGTTCAATCTTTGTCTCGTCAGACCAGAGAATTTTCTTTCTCATGGTCTGAGAGTCCTTCAGGTGCCTTTTGGCAAACTCCAGGCGGGCTGCCACATGCCTTTTACTAAGGAGTGGCTTCCGTCTGGCCACTCTACCATACAGGCCTGATTGGTGGATTGCTGCAGAGATGGTTGTCCTTCTGGAAGGTTCTGCTCTCTCCACAGAGGACTTCTGGAGCTCTGACAGAGTGACCATCGGGTTCTTGGTCACCTCCCTGACTAAGGTCCTTCTCCCCTGATTGCTCAGTTTAGATGGCCGGCCAGCTCTAGGAAGAGTCCTGGTGGTTTCCAACTTCTTCCACTTACGGATGATGGAGGGCCACTGTGCTCATTGGGACCTTCAAAGCAGCAGAAATTTTTCTGTAACCTTCCCCAGATATGTGCCTCGAGACAATCCTGTCTCGGAGGTCTATAGACAATTCCTTTGACTTCATGCTTGGTTTGTGCTCTGACATGAACTATCAACTGTGGGACCTTATATAGACAGGTGTGTGCTTTTCCAAATCATGTCCAGTCAACTGAATTTACCACAGGTGGACTCCAATTAAGCTGCAGAAGCATCTCAAGGATGATCAGGGGAAACAGTATGCACCTGAGCTCAATTTCGAGCTTCACGGCAAAGGCTGTGAATACTTATGTACATGTGCTTTCTCAATTTTTTTGTTTTTAATAAATTTGCAAAAACTTCAAGTAAACTTTTTTCATGTTGTCATTATGAGGTGTTGTGTGTAGAATTCTGAGGAAAAAAATGAATTTAATCCATTTTGGAATAAGGCTGTAACATAACAAAATGTGGAAAAAGTGATGCGCTGTGAATACTTTCTGGATGCACTTTATATATACACACATTAGGGAGGTTCAAAAGGTTTCCGCACTTTTATATTTTGAACGGTGAAGGTGGGAGGAGTAGTAATTGTGAATTAACAAGTTAGTATGACACTGGGAAAATTTCATATGACTATGAACATCCCTCGTACAGTATATTATTTATATATATATATATATATATATATATATATATATATATATATATATATATATATATATATATATATATATATATATATATATATATATATAGAGGGCGGCACGGTGGCACAGTGGGTAGCGCTGCTGCCTCGCAGTTGGGAGACCTGGGTTCGCTTCCCGGGTCCTCCCTGCGTGGAGTTTGCATGTTCTCCCCGTGTCTGCGTGGGTTTCCTCCAGGCGCTCCGGTTTCCTCCCACAGTCCAAAGACATGCTGGTTAGGTGGATTGGCGACTCTAAATTGGCTCTAGTGTGTGCTTGGTGTGTGGGTGTGTTTGTGTGTGTCCTGCGGTGGGTTGGCACCCTGCCCGGGATTGGTTCCTGCCTTGTGCCCTGTGTTGGCTGGGATTGGCTCCAGCAGACCCCCGTGACCCTGTGTTCGGATTCAGTGGGTTGGGAAATGGATGGATGGATGGATATAGATATATATATATATATATATATATATATATATATATATATATATATATATATATATATATATATATATCAATGCATATAAAATTAATCTTGACGAAACAAGAGTCAAGTCAAAAAGTTTTTGCCACCAGTTCACGGTACATTTTAATTATTTCTTTGTAACATTATGTTATTCATCTTTTCTATTTTCCCTAAATGCCATTTTCCATTACACTTCTCATATCTTCATTTTTATTAAATTTATGTTTTTATCTCACTGGCTGGTGTTCTCTAACCCTTTACCATGTCCATAAAATGGGTGCATGGATTTGTAGTATATATCAAATGATTCAAGTTTATTACAAGACAAAATTAGATTTTTGTATTTTTCTTAACCTACTCTTCAATGTTGGTTTTGATTTTAGCTTTATTTTCTATAACTTCTTTAACTTGGATCACTGATTTAATTGGTTATACAATATGAGCTGTGTCTTCCAGGAAAAATAAATAAATAAATGCAGTACAGCTCCCAGATGCTGTAGGTGAATTTCCCCTTGGGATTAATAAAGTATCTATCTATCTATCTATCTATCTATCTATCTATCTATCTATCTATCTATCTATCTATCTATCTATCTATCTATCTATCTATCTATCTATCTATCTATCTATCTATCTATCTATCTATCTATCTATCTATCTAGGTCAGTCCCATTGTAGACTTGAAACTAACAGCTGGCCATAAAAAGCTGTCAATTGAAGGCATTACAGCTTTAGATTGGTTTATCTCATTACACAACTTAACATTTTACATTAATAATACAGTTGCATAATTAATAGTGTAATACTAATGTAATGACATAATAGTTATTACATCAATTTTTTAGTGGTTAGCAATGAAGAGATGCATGATGCCATTATCCTGCTCTTTTGAGGAATATTGACAGTGATGTAAAACTTTTTCAAAGAATTATATGAACAAGTTAATAATGTATTTTTTCATGAGTACAAAGGTGTCAGGAAAAAGAAAGTCTCCAACCTTAAAACCATGCAATTAAACTTATAATTTTCAACTGTACTATAGCTGTTCTTGGGCCAAATGTGTTTTTGCTTTTTCTCTCCAAGATTGAAAAACAACTTACTTATGAAAACCTTATGAAGTGGACCAGTAAGGAGAATTTACATTACACCAAAATGAATTTGTATCTGCCAAGATTCAAAATGGAAGAAACTTACAATCTTAAAAAATATCTGTCAAGTATGGGTATGACGGATGTCTTTCACACCAGTAAATGTGACCTGAGTGGAATATCCAGCTCTCAAGGTTTATACGTGTCAGAGGTGATTCACAAAGCTTTTGTGGATGTGAATGAAGAAGGCACTGTTGCAGCCGCGGCTACTGGCCTCTTAATGAAACCCATGTGTTATGTTTTCCCAAAAGTCTTTAAAGCTGATCACCCATTCATATTCTTTATTAGGCACAATAAGTCTAATTCCATTCTTTTCTCTGGCAGAGTTTGCTCTCCCTGAACGACTATGTCTACCTTTCTCTAAATGTCTACATTTTTTATCAGTGCTGCAATTCTGGCATAATCAATATTCTACTTTTTAAAGTGCCAGAAACATAATTTTTTAAAGTTATACAGGGTTTTATATATAATATTTTCTATTTGCCTAATCCTGTTGAGTCTGTCTGTGTATAACGCATGTTGAAAAAAAAATTATGGACTTTTGGAAATTCCAAATGTGCCTTTTGGTAAATTCTGTTAAAATTCATTCCTATAGCTGTATAATGATAAATGCATATTATGAAAAGAAGGTAACAAAACAAAGACAGAAGTGGAATTATTAACTAATTATTGTACTGCATTTTACATTAAACAAAGATATATAAACATTTTTTAATTTTTAACTAAAGCTGTCCAACTTATTGCAAATATGTTTTCATGCATTAAAACAATGTAATTCTTCTATTGCGTATAAATTCTTGTCTATGTAGTTTTACAGACTTTAAGCCATTTGTCATCATTAGTATGTACTAACCAGTGGACATGTTTGTACTGATGAAGAATAAAATCAGTTACATTATGGTGGAAATGATTTCTATTTTTTATGTTTGTGATGTTCTAAGCTTCTGATACTTTGTTGCTCAAATCCGCCACTGCACATTTTTGATATGATCATAACTATTAGAAGATGAATGTTTAAAATCATGCCTTTCAAGACTGTTTTTGTGAAAGGTCATGTCAGCCAAACTAAGGTAATCCACAACTTTAAATGACATGAAATACATAAACAGCCAATTGCAAAGGGTAAGAGATAGTTCATTTTTTGTCATATTCTGGTCAAACATACTTGTATCCTTTTGTGCTTGTTTTTATTATATTATCTTTACAAAGCAGCACATATACAGTTATATACAATATACACATTGAGCAACATGTAGAGCATTTGTTATTATAACTGCCTGGTAACTTTACAATCTGTATATAGAAACTGTTTTTGAGATTAGATCTGTACATTTGAATGGTTCTGTTCCATTTGTCAGAAATAAGGATTGAGAAAAGCAAACGTCCCAAATTTCCGATGTCTTTAATATACAGTATCCAATTTCTCATTCTGAGGCAGTGTGTGTTATGTGTGTCCTGAACAATAATAATCTGTACCATCTGAAATCCTTAGCACTTTACAATCTTAAGCTGTGCACATGCCATAAGCCAGGGTGTTGTGCAGTCACTAAGGGTGGACTAAGGGTGGACTAAACTGCACACTCATAAAAGTTAGTGAGAACACATGGATAAATAATCTAATTTATCGAATGTCTAAGGAAGTAAAGGTGTTGGTGAGCCTTCTTAACAATAGCTGTACTGTGCTGTCATTTTATACCAGCTATATACTCAATTTTGATGAAGAGGATACATTCATCCTTCCCTCTGAACCAAATTGTTCTGAACAGGGTTTTGCAATTACACTTTACTACTTTTGCACTTTTGTAAATTTACTAAATTTTAATGCACCCCTTCATATATTATATCTTTATGGCAGTCATGTCTTAATCTTGTTCTTTGTTTTTTTTTGTAGGCACTGCTAATTTTTTCTAGTTTTACATGGCCATTTGACATGTTCTCTATGACAATAATGTTTATTGCTAGACTTGTTATCAGACATCTCCATAATGCATGATAACATGCACTCCTTATTCGACATTGTGACATGGTGCGTAACTTATCTGTGTATTCAAAAAATAAAACAAATGTAAATACCATAACTGGGTCAATGGAAACTGCAAACACTTTTTCATTTTTGCTTTTGCATCCAGGATACTGAAATTTTCTAATATGTTTTTTAGTAGAAAGGCACTGTTATCTTCTAAAATATATTTTTAAAGCACAGCCTTATAAAAGTAAATTCAACTGATGGTACTTTGACTGATGCACTTTTAAGTCATTACCAACCAATACCAAGGATATTTCGATGCATCATGCCCCTCTAGTCTTAAACATATTGGAACATTTGAGCTGATAGATTTGATTAGAACATTGTAATACTCTAGAAAAAGAGCTGCACATTTTAGAAGCCACAATGGTAAATGATTATTTGCTGTGAGCTATATATTGTCGTAGGTTTAACACCAGAAAAAGGGAGAATAGAAGTCTGAGATACCCTGTTTGACTCTAGCAGTAGCCATGAGGATGTTTTAGGCAAGGGGGCCATCCATTGCCAGACTGGACAAAGTGTAAAAAACCAATGGTATAGCTCAATACCCAGCAAAAAACTCCAACCTCACCTTTCAGTGTCTTTTTTTTTTTGTTTCAGAGGAAGTATTTAATTGGGGGAAGCATTGCACTAACAAAACAGAGGTGGAGAACTATATTCATTTTAATAATAGCCAATCTAGATATGAAAGATAAGATGACATAGATGACCATGAAGTCAGAGACTTTGTCACATTATAGAGTGTCCATAATTAAGATTAATGGTGTCTTGTAGTAAACGGAAGGTGTATAAAGGGCATGTATGGGAGAAAGGAATAGTCTTTTCTAACCAAATTTAGAAATAAAACAGTTGATTTTGTTACCTGAAAGAAAGTAGCAGAATGTAAATAGTTATGGAATGTGTGGGAGAGCACTAGGGGCATCATCCAGGAAGAGTAGAATATCATCTGCATATAAAGATATTTTATAGTGACAGCCATACAACAAGATTGGGGTGATTACCTAAGGCTATTAATTAGGGTGCAAAGGAAAAATTGAAGAGCAAGAGGAAAAGGGGGTCATCCCTGCCTGGCATCTTTAAGATTTGGAAGGGGCAAGCGATATTTAAATTTGTAAGAACCACATCCATGAGTGACGAATATGAAGTCTTGATCATACAAATGAAACTTGTCACAAACCCCATTAAGCGAATTACCTTCTGCAGAAATCCACATTTCACCCGGTCGAAGGCCTTTTCTGTATCAAGAGTCTAAAGTGGGCCAGATGAGATAAAAAAGGAGTAGCACCAACTAGATAGATAGATAGATAGATAGATAGATAGATAGATAGATAGATAGATAGATAGATAGATAGATAGATAGATAGATAGATAGATAGATAGATAGATAGATAGATGTCAGCAGCTTGGCAAGCTCTAATAAAAATACATGATAAAAGAGAGATTGAGAAGCTATGCCAAACAGAAGTACAACAGACCATAAGTTTGTCATTATAAAAGTAGAAGTTAAATAAATTGGAGAAAATATTCACGACAGTGTGACCCAGCAGAGTCACGAAAATTTCAGCCACCACGGTGTTATAATTTATTGTAAAGTCACTAAAAGCAATGCCCAGTTTGCTCTCAGAAACTATGGAAATGAATGTGGCCCAATATAACTCATTTGGCCTCTTGCAATTCCAAAATGTAGAAAATGTACTTTATTCAATAATAGATCGATCTTAATGACTGAAGTTAATAAACACGTTGTATAATATGAATAAGCAGCAGACTGCAAGCAAATATGTAGTCAGCCTCGCAGTAAGGTGACCTGCGTTCGCTTCCCGGGTTCTCCCTGCGTGGAGTTTGCATGTTCTCCCCGTGTGCGTGTGGATTTTTTCCAGGTGCTCCGGTTTCCTCCCACAGTCGAAAGATATTCCGGTTATGTGCATTGGCGATCCTAAGTTGTCCCTAGTGTGTGCGTGATGTGTGGGTGTGTGTGTTTGTGTGTGTGCCCTGTGGTGTGCTGGCGCCCTGCTCGGGATTTGTTCCTGCTTTAAGCCCTGTGTTGGCTGGGATTGGCTCCAGCAGACCGTCGTGACCCTGTGTTAAGATATAGCGGGTTGGACAATGACTAATTGACTGTGTCGAATCCGTCTGTTTCAGTTGCACGATTTGTTAAACGTTACTCATAGAACAAAAGTTCTTAAAAGTGAACTACAAGTAAGGAACAATAAACCATTGTGTATACAGTTTAAAACGTACCAGAGTACGGAATTATTACCCACTGTCACCCGTTCCTTTTCGATTGATCTGCGCTGTGCTCTCTCCTGTTGTCTCTCTCGCCCGAGTACGCTGGCCACGCCCGGCTATGGCCGGTATGGCACAAAGCCAGCGGTGACTGACGTCTAAACACTGCAATGCCAAACGCACAGATGTTGCCAGAAACGTTTCTGAGATGTTTCTTTCGGAACATAAGTTTTTATGGGCGATTCTAAAACGTGATTTTGATAGGAGAAATACGTCGGAAGGGCGCCAAGGAGAGTATAAGCCTACAGGGCACATCAATGTAGCAGACAGGGATGTCGCTGTGCAAAGTTAGTAAAGTAAGGTAGCCTAACACAAGATGAAGCAGTAAACTTTCCACAGTTAAAAAACGTAATTGCTGTATAGTACAAGAACCTGAACGCCGTATTAATTTACGATCCGGAGGCTATACCTGATTTTCTGTTCATATTTAAAGACTGCGTTCAAAAGAGCAGCCCTTAAGCATAGCCATGTGGGATGAGTACTCTGAATTTGGTAATTCTAAGGAACTAATTAGGCTTGTTTTTTTACCTCTTCCTTTGAAACTATTATTCTCATTACAGTATGACTTCATGCTTTACGAACTTTATTAATGTCCGTTACTCTATGTAGGTTCCCAGAATTTTAAAATATTGTTAAGTTTGCATTGCGTGTTACCGCAGTACTATATAAAATACTTTTATTTATCCGTGAGATGCCTGTGGGGTTGCTGATTTATTGCACGTCCTCGCTAAGGAAATGCTTAAATTTATACTGTATGTATAACACAACGTATTCTCAACGCTGCTTACCGGAAATCCAGGTCAGAATCACAAAGCTGCTGGTGCCTGCCTTGGCAATACAGAGCACACTCATGCACACATCAACATTCTCGTTGAGCCATTTTACAATCGCCACTTATTCTGTTTTAAGGTCTTTGCCTTAAGTCAGTTCTCAGTTCAGTGGTCATTTTCAATAATTAGGTTTATGACTTAAGGTCAAGGAGGCTTAATTGAAAGCAGGAGACTTTATTGGATGGGGCCTCCGGCGATTCGCCACGTCTATAACGACAGCGGCGCAAAGACAGCTCCGTATCTGCTCTGCTGTGTCTGGTAAACAGTAAACCAATGGCAAAGCATTGGTCGTCATCTGCAGGATAAGAGTTGCCTCACACAGTGTTTAATATTTAACACATGGCTTTGATCTGCTCTTTCTCACACTATCTTGATTTCTCTTCCCCAGACCGCGTCCGCCGATTCTTCTCAGAATCGGAATAAGAATCAGAATATCTTAATTTTCATTGTAACAAATACAACGAAATTAGGTGCAGTCCCTGTGGTGTCAATATATATATATATATATATATATATATATATATATACTGTATATATATACTGTATATATATATATATATATATATATATATATATATATATATATATATATACTGTATATATATATATATATATATATATATATATATATATATATATACTGTATATATATACTGTATATATATACTGTATATATATATATATATATATATATATATATACTGTATATATATATATATATATATATATATATATATATATATATATATATATATATATACTGTATATATATACAGTATTGTTAAATGACCGTGGAGACTTCAATAAACTTCAATTACCTTTTAATAGCAGACTGCAACACATTACAACACATGCACTTGACTGTGAACCAAAAGCAGGTAACAACATGTGCTTCCCTTTTTATACTTGCCCCACCTTCAGTCCATCCTTTAATCACTTCCCCGAAGTTGCTGTAAAACACTTGGTGAATACATTGTGTTCCTTTTAATTACTATATATGACATCTTCCCTTTTTTTCTTTTCTTAACACCTTAACACTAGTGAACAGTTAACAGCGTATATCTATAGCTTATCCTAAGTGTACTATTACTTTTCCCACATTCAAAATCAACCATTTACAACAAAGTGAATACCTGTTTCTCCCATCACCCCACCCCATGAAGAAAAAATTACACATCAGCCTATAAGTCGAGTTTGTTGACTGGTTTGCCCACACGTCCTGATCTGGTCACGATTTGTCCAGAAAGAGGAGTTATGGGTGAAACTTCACTCTGACTGACACAAACTGACACTGACCCCGTGGTTTCATCTTGGTGGGCGTCATACTCTGTACTCACATCCGTCTCTGTTGGTACTGGTTCAGGTTGGAGATGACTGCGGTTCCGTCGTAGTTGTGCTCCTTGCTGTGTGTTAATGACAAAAGATCTTGGAGTGATGCTTTCTCACAGAAACGACTGCTGGTTTTGACCACAAGTTTTCATTTTGGAGAGTACAACATCACCTGCCTGCAGGGCAGGTAAGGGTTTTGCGCCATGGCATTGTAATAATACACTTGTTTCACCTTTTCCTTCCTGTCGTTGTCTCTCACAGCTCTCATATCTGGCCATTTTGGTGTTTAAGTTTTCTTCTAGCATGGGCAAGGTGGTTCTTATTTTCCTTCCCATTAACAGTTCGGCTGGGCTAAATCCTGTGGTTGAGCATGGAGTGGACCGATAGCTCATCAGAGGTACTACAGGATCTTGTTGTTTCAGAATTTTTTTTGCTATTTGTACAGCTCTTTCCGCATGTCCGTTTCCTTGTGGATGATATGGGCTGGATGTATAGTGTCTAAAATCAAACATTTTGGCAAATTCTTGAAATTCCATGCTGGAATACTGTGGTCCATTATTGCTTACCACATCATCAGGAATCCTGAATCTGGCAAAAACTGCTTTCAGTTTCTGGATGACATGCACACTTGTCGTTGAAGGCAAGTGTAGTATTTCCAAAAATCTGGAGTAGTAATCTGAAATTATCAAATAGTTGTAGCGTTCGTGCTCACATAGGTCCATAGCAACTCTTTTCCAAGGTCACTCTAAAAGTGGTGTGGAAATGAGAGGTTCTCTTTTCTGAGTTCTCCTCAGTTCTCGGCACACTTGACATAATGTCACAAGTTTATTTATTTCTTTAGAAAGTCCCGGCCACCATACTAATGATTGTGCTCTGACCATACATTTTCTCAGGCCCTGGTGCACTTCATTAATTTTCTGGAGAATTTCATCTCTCATAATCCTCGGCACCACAATCCTGCTCCCTCATAGGACAAGTCCATCATATTCCAACAGTTATGATTTCACCGGAACGTATGGTTTTGCTTTCATTGGTATTTTACTCATATGTTCAGGCCGTCCTCTACTAATACGTTTCACAACAAACTGCAGTTCAGCATCAGCTGCTGTTGCTTTTCTGATTTCGTCCAGTTTACTGTATTTAGAGATGCAGGAAATCCTTCCATGACAATCGTAACATAGCATGCCACATCGCTATGCGTATCCACCTCGTTGCACACTTTAGCGAGAGGACTTTGTGATAAAGCATCCGCAATGATTAAAGTTTTCCCAGGTGTGTATTCAGCTACTGGGTTAAATTTCATAAGTCTCATGAGAGTACGTTGACAACGCAGTGGTACACAGTCCAGACTGTGTTTGTTAATGGTCAGTTATAAGCTTGAACTGACTCAGTCCGTTAAGGTATCTGTAAAACTTCTCACACACCCACACTCCTGCTAAAGCCTCCTTTTCAATCCGAGCATAGCGTGTTTCAGCCTCAATAAGGCATCTTCAGCAATGTGCCAAAGGTCTCCGTTGTTGCTCATGAAACTGAAGTAACACGCCCCCCAATCCATAGCTGCTAGCGTCAGCGGACACGACTGTAGGCTTATTCACATCATAAAATGTAAGCACTGGTGCGGTAGTCAGGTTTCCATCAACAAGACTATCTAGTGTTATTGGAAAAGGTGAAGACAGTAAAAGATCAGAAATGGATTCAGAAAAGGATACAGGGAAAAATATTTCCCTCTATTCTGAAAGAAATTTGTCGTTTACAGGTAAGAGCAGGGGGAGGTAATAAGACAGTGAAAAGTACTGCTTTATGGTCAGAGAGTCCCAAATCAGTGCTGTGTTGGCAACAGATGGTCCAGATGTACAGATCAGATCCAATAAATGACCACCAGAGTGGCACGTGCCATAAGCCAGGGTGTTGTGCAGCCACTTAGGGTGGACTAAGGGTGGAATCAACTGCACACTCATAAGTTAGTGAGAACACATTGAGAAATACAAGTTTTATTGGACGTCTAAGGAAGTAAAGATGTTGGTGAGTCTTCTTAACAATAGCTGCACTGTGCTGTCATTTTATACCAGCTATATACTCAATTTTGATGAAGAGGATACATTCATCCTTCCCTCTGAACCAAACTGTTCTGAACAGGGTTGTCAATTCCTGTTTACTATTTTCGTAGATTTACTAAATTGTAATGCACCCCTTCATATATTATATCTTTATGGCAGTCACGTCTCAATCTTGTTCTTTGTTTTTCTTGTAGTCATTGCTAATTTTTTCTAGATTTACATGGCCATTTGACATGTTCTCTATGACAGTGATGTTTATTGCTAGACTTGTTATCAGACATCTTCATAATGCATGACAACATGCACTCCTTATTTGACATTGTGACATGGCGAGTAACTTATCTGTGTATTCAAAAAATAAAACAAATGCAAGTACCATAACTGGATCAATGGAAACTGAGAACAGTTTTTCACTTTTGTTTTCACATCCAGGATACTGAAATTTTCTAAGTTTTCTAATAGTTTTTTAGTAGAAAAGCACTGTTATCTTCTAAAACATATTTTTAAAGCACAGCCTTATAAAAGTAAATTCAACTGATGGTACTTTGACTGATGCACTTTTAAGTCATTACCAACCAATACCAAGGATATATGCATCATGCCCCTCTAGTATTAAACATAATGGAACATTTGAGCTGATAGATTTGATTAGAACATTGTAATACTTTAGAAGCCACAATGGTAAATGATCATTTGCTGTGAGCTATATATTGTCGTAGGTTTAACACTAGAAAAAGGGAGAATAGAAGTCTGAGATACCCTGTTTGACTCTAGCAGTAGCCTTAAGGATGTTTTAGGCAAGGGGGACATCCATTGCCAGACTGGACAAAGTGTAAAAAACCAATGGTATAGCTCAATACCCAGCAAAAAACTCCAACCTCACCTTTCAATGTCTTTTTTTTTTTCACAGGAAGTATTTGATTGTGGGAAGCATTGCACTAACAAAACAGAGGTAGAGAACTATATTTATTTTAATAATAGCCAAACTAGATATGATAGATAAGATGACATAGATGACCATGAAGTCAGAGACTTTGTCACATTATAGTGTGTTCATAATTAAGATTAATGGTGTCTTGTAGTAAAGGGAAGTTGTAAAAAGGGCTTGTATGGGAGAAAGGAATAGTCTTTACTCACCAAATTTAGAGATACAACAGTTGATTTTGTTACCTGAAAGAAAGTAGCAGAATGTAAATAGTTTTGGAATGTGTGGGAGATCACTAGGGGCATCATCCAGGAAGAGTAGAATATCATCTGCATTTAACGATATTTTATAGTGAGAGCCATACAACAAGATTGGGGTGATTAACTAAGCCTATTAATTAGGGTGCAGAGGAAAGATTGAAGAGCACGAGGAAAAGGGGGTCATCCCTGCCTGGCACCTTTAAGATTTGGAAGGGGCAAGCACTATTTAAATTTGTAAGAACCACATCCATGAGAGATGAATATAAAGTCTTGATCGTACAAATGAAACTTGTCACAACCCCCATTAAGTGAATTAATTACCTGCTGCAGAAATCCCAATTTCACCCGGTCGAAGGCCTTTTCAGCATCAAGGGTCAAAAGTGGGCCAGATGAGATAAAAAAAGTAGTAGCATCGACTAGATAGATAGATAGATAGATAGATAGATAGATAGATAGATAGATAGATAGATAGATAGATAGATAGATAGATAGATAGATAGATAGATAGATAGATGTTGTCAGCAGCTTGGCAAGCTCTAATAAAAATACATGACAAAACAGACCATACAACATACAAAACAGACAGACAACAGACCATAGGTTTGTCATTCCCACAGCAATGCCAAACACACAGATGTTGCCAGAAACTTTTCTGAGATGTTTCTTTCGAAACATTATTTTTTTATGGGCGATTCTAAAACATGATTTTAATAGGAGAAATACGTCGGAATGGCGCCAAGGGGAGCGTACAGGGAACATCTATGTAGCAGATAGGGATGTCGCTGTGCAAAGTTATTAAAGTTAGGTAACACAAGAATGTGGGGGATGAAGCAGTACACTTTCTACAGTTAAGAAAACGTAATTGCTGTGTAGTACAAGAGCCTAAACGCTGTATTAATTTACGATACGGAGGCTATACCTGATTTACTGTTCACATTTAAAGACTGCGTTCAAAAGTGCAGCCCTTAAGCAAAGCAATGTGGGAGGCGACTAATGAATTTGTGAATTCTAAGGAACTAATTAGGCTTGTTTTTTTACCTCTGCCTTTGAAACTATTATTCTCATTACAGTATGACTTCATGTTTTAAGAACTTTATGTTAATGTCCGTTAGTCTAGGTAAAGTATTTCACAATGCATGAACAATGTAGGTTCCCAGAATTTTAAAATACCCCGTGTCTGCGTGGGTTTCTTCCGGGCGCTCCGGTTTCCTCCCACAGTCCAAAGACATGCAGGTTAGGTGGATTGGCGATCCTAAATTGGCCCTAGTGTGTGCTTGGTGTGTGGGTGTGTTTGTGTGTGTCCTGCGGTGGGTTGGCACCCTGCCCGGGATTGGTTCCCTGCCTTGTGCCCTGTGTTGGCTGGGATTGGCTCCAGCAGACCCCCGTGACCCTGTGTTCGGATTCAGCGGGTTGGATAATGGATGGATGGATGTTAAGTTTGCATTGCGCGTTACCACAGTACTATATAAAATACTTTTATTTATCCGTGAGATGCCTGTGGGATTGCTGATTTATTGCACGTCCTCGCTAAGGAAATGCTTATAGATTTATACTGAATGTATAACACAACGTATTCTCAACGCCGCTTAATCCATGTCAGAATCACAAAACAGCTGGTGCCTGCCCTGGCAATACAGAGCACACTCATGCACACATCAACATTCTCGTTGAGCTATTTTACAATCGCCACTTATTCTGTTTTAAGGTCTTTGCCTTAAGTCAGTTCTCAGTTCAGTGGTCATTTTCAATGATTAGGTTTATGACTTAAGGTCAAGGAGACTTTATTGTAATCCGGAGACTTTATTGGATGGGGCCGCCGGCGATTCGCCACGTCTATAACGACAGCGGCGCAAAGACAGCTCCGAATCTGCTCTTGGTAAACAGTAAACCAATGGCAAAGCATTGGTCGTCATCTGCAGGATAAGAGTTGACTCGCACAGTGTTTAGGATTTAACACATGGCTTTGATTTGCTCTTTTTCGCACTATCTTGATTTCTCTTCTCTTCTCCAGACCGCGTCTGCCGATTCTTCTCAGAATCGTAATCAGAATCAGAATATCTTTATTGTCATTGTAACAAATACAACGAAATTAGGTACAGTCCCTGTGGTGTCATATATATACATATGTATTGTTCAAATTAAAGATTTTATAAGAAATGCTAATTCAGTGAATTTAGTGTGGGGCGTGAGGAAGATTCGACTTAGTGCCCCAGTTTTGCTAGGGGTGGCACTGGTTACACTGCACGTAAATTTACACGTTATTAAGCAGCTTAACAGACTTCTCATGGATAAATAAAGTCTTTTGTATGCTGTTGTGAATGCTGGAATTGAAAAGAAACAATAACTAAATACAGGCTTCCAACTTGTGTGATCAATTTTTTATTTGATAAAAAAAATAGGAAAACAATGACATGTCGATATAAATAGACACTTTTATATACAAGAGTGCAAACATGTTTTATTAAAATAAACTGAAATCAAATTTGTATTTTAATTTTTGACACTTAACTGCTTGTGTTTCATCCCAAATAAACAATATGACCGTGTTGTAAGACCTTTGCACCTCGCCCGCCTTACTTGCTAAATTGATGTGCAGCAATCGCAGCTCTGGTTTATAGGCTTATACTCCTCTGGTGCCCTACCGACGTATTTGTGCTATTAAACGATTGCATTCATCATGCATTAAACCGTCCATAAGAATAAATGCATGTGAAATAAAAAATACAGAAATGTTTCTTGCAACACCCGTAGGTTTCGCGAACCTGTTGGATGACTTAGTGCGTCGCTAGGCGTGGCCATGTTACTCCACAACTGTCCCGGACATCAAATGTGAAAAAGAGAACAGGAGAGAGCACCGCACAGAACAGATCGACCGAAGCAAAGTGTGCACAGCTGTAAGTATTTCTGTACTTTGGTACGTTTTTGAAAGTATATACATGTTTTACGGATGTTTACTTGTGGTTCATTTAAACAAACTTGTATTATATAAGTTTTTTAAACAAATCAAACTGACTATATCCAAAGAACTTTACGAAATGATTTTAAAACGGTCAAAGAGAAGCACTCGGCTTTTTCTTTATTGCTATGGGTTTCAAGGAATGAGACGTTTCTATTTCAATTAAAAAGAGTAAACTCATTATGGCTGCAAGGTTACCATCAGATGCTAGGCAGTAATACGTCTTGCTGCAGCAATATCTACTTGAGGCTGCAATGTACGACGTGATGCACCCAGACTCGCCCAAGTAGATATTGCTGCAGACCGGAGTAAAATGGGCGTGAATATAATTTTCGACTTCAGCCAATCATATATTAAATTTACGAACGTCTGGCACAGATCAGCCAATCGAAAATTTAAACGTCGCGGTCAATTACCTTTTTATTTAACAAATCGCCAATCGGTGTTATTTGTCATTCATGTTTCTTTTTAGCCAATTGCCTTATGGATTTGTAAAAAGAAAACTGGGAGTAATTTCTAAAGGAGGACGTGTAAGATAATTCCTAAAGGATGACGGTCAAGATAAAGTGACTGTAAGAGACAGAGTGTATATTCGTAAAATACATCTGCGAACGGTAGTCTACTAGTGCCAATATCTTGCACTACAGCACTCTGTCGAGTGCATTATTAAAACTGCAGTGTATTTTTACCACTGTCATTTTATGATTAGCGGTTCTGAAAAAATAATGAAAAAAAAGTTTTAATACGAGACAGTTATCGTTACTAAACAACGTCTGAAGAAAATTTAAATGAACATAACAATACAAATTTGTGTCCGCCTAATTTTAATGGATTGACGTGTGGGTGCTACTTGATTGAGTCAGTCAGATTAAAACAAATGTTTGATTGTTGTTGTTTACTCGAATGTCCAAATGAAATTGTCGCCTGTATTTAACAAGTCACACTAAAGACGGGCTATAAATGTATTACAATTTTAAACGCTGAATAAACTGTCAGAGTTAAATCTTTACTTCTATAATACACAACTCAAAAATGTGTTTTATTACTTTCATTACTATTTATCAACCTTTATTTATTTATTTATTTATTTATTTATTTAAGTATATTCCATTGTAGCCCCTTCTGCCTGCAGATCTGCCTCTGTTCTTTGTTTGCTAATATGTTTCAAATATTCTGTGGTCTTCATGTCTGTTCTCATCATACCAGCAGCTCTAGTGAGTTTCTTGCCTGTGGGTCTCGTATTAAAGTTTGGTTTTTAGCTGTATTATGATTACAGAATATTACAAATCACATACTTGACAACTCTCAGGTTCATGTATCAGGGAAAAGACAACATTAAGAAAGCTGGCAATAAAATTGCGACTTTAAAGAATCCATTGGCTGTCTCTACATGTTATAAATGTTAAATGTAAGAAACACAGTTATCATAGTGCTAATGTTAATCAGGGTATTCAATTATTTGACTTAATCGCATCTTTATTACTTTTGGGATTTTAAATACCTCTTTAAGATCATCAAATATATCTTTATTATAATACATATTACTTATGCAAAAGTTACATTTAGAACTTGAAATTTGACAGATATTTGTTTGTAGTTTATATCTCATTTAGCCTCTATTTGACTCCATCAGGTCCTAGTGGTGTGCCAAACACATCAGCCTGTCTTTAGGGTCTCTGAGACTGGAGGAGAACAGGAGTCCAACTGTACAGCAGGCACTGATGTGTTTCAGCATCACGACTGTTAACAAGATACAGAGTGCAGATATTTCAGCTGGGCATCATCCTATATGACTATCCAAGCATAAAGCACATTAAGAGCACACCGAGTGGGTATACTCAAGTAGAACTGACCCCTATGGCCCTGACATAACAACCTGTACAGCTATAAATTACTCCACTTTACTGGTCATTTTAGCACACACTACACTGAGTCTGTCAAGTCATAGCCATTAAATTATTCAATCTGAACAGCTGGGAATTTATTTTGGCAATGATATTACTGGTAAAGCATTTTTTTTGTATGTCACAGGTTTATACTGAAAAACTTGTTTACATCAATGTAGTATTCTATAGGATGTATATACATACATTCATATATATATATATATATTGTCACGGATGAGCAGGGACACTGCCCGGCCGGGACGCCTGGATAGTCCCCAAGTTGGACAATACTTCTCCTCGGCCACGGGAGGGCAGCCGCCCGGGCCTAATTTGGGGCCACAGGAATGGAGCCAGGATACTCACCACTGTGAGAAGACGTGGCCACCGCCAGGGGGCGCCCGGACAGTTAGGGAGTCCTGGATGGCAGCACTTCCGCCACACCAGGAAGTGCTGCCGGAAGTAATCCCAAAGGCACCCGGTGTACTTCCAGGTGCTCTCCTGACACTTCCGCCACACCAGGAAGGGATGTCATGGGGAGCACCTGGGGCTCATCCGGGTCGTAATAAAAGGGGCCGCCTCCCTCCACTAAGGGAGCCAGAGTTGGGAGGAAGAAGACAAAGCTTGTGAGGAGGGCGAGAGGAGGTCGAAGGTGAAAGAGAAGAAGAAGAAGAGACAGAGAAGAAAAGAAGAAGAGAGAAAGAGAGAGAAGGTTGAAGGTGAGAAGAGAAGAAAAGAGAAAGAGAAGAAGAAAGGGTTGGTGAAGGAAGGCATTGTGGTGCTGTAGGAAAATAAAGAAGTGTGTTTTGGACATTCTGGTGTCTGTCTGTCTGTGTCTGGGGGTATGCTTTCCACAATATATATATATATATATATATATATATATATATATATATATATATATATATATATATATATATATACTGCTGAAAAAAATTAAAGGAACCCTTTTGAATGACAGTATAGTATCAACTCAGTGAAACTTGTGGGCTATTGATCTCGTCAGTTAAGAAGCAGAGGGCCTTGTTCATCAGTTTCAGCTGCTTTGGTGCACTAGAGGGGCAACAATGAGACGACCCCCAAAACAGGAACGAATGGTTTAACAGGTGGAGGCCACTGACATTTCTCCCTCCTCATCTGTTTTGTCACTCGTTTTGCATTTGGCTACGGTCAGTGTCACTACTGGTAGCATGAGGCCATACCTGGACCCTACAGAGCTGGCACAGGTATTCCAGCTTCTCCAGGATGGCACATCAATACCACGTGCCATTGTCAGAAGGTTTGCTGTGTCTCCCAGCACAGTCTCAAAGGCATGGAGGAGATTCCAGGAGACAGACAGGCAGTTACTCTAGGAGAGCTGGACATGGCCCCTTGTAGAAGGACCTTAACCCATTAGCAGGACCCACCTGTATCTGCTCCTTTGGGCCAGGAGGAACAGGATGGGCACTGCCAGAGCCTACAAAATGACCTCCAGTAGGCAGGCCACTGGTGTGAATGTTTCTGACCAAACATTCAGAAACTGACTTTATGAGGGTGGCCTGAGGGCCCAATGTCCTCTAGTGGGCACCGTGGAGCTCTATTGGTATTTGCCATAGAGTACCAGAATTGACAGGTCCACCACTGGTGCCCTGTGCTTTTCACAGATGACAGCAGGTTCACCCTGAGCATATGTGACAGACGTGAAAGGGTCAGGAGAACGTTATGCTGCCTGACCCTATGCTGGTTCCTCCTGGTGCACAACAATGCCCGGCCTCATGTGGCGAGAGGATGAAGGACTTGATACCATTGACTGTACCTCCCCCATCCCCCACAATTCACCCTCCCCCTTTACACCCTCACTCACCTGAACTCTTTCCCATAATACACCTCTGGATGGGACATTATGTTTCAGTCTATCTGACGCCACCAGGTTGCATCACAGACTGTCCAGGAGCTCAGTGATGCCCTGGTTCAGATCTGGGAGGAGATCCCCCAGGACACCATTCAATGTCTCATTAGATGTCGCAGTAGATGTCTTTGTCCACCTCTTGAAACCTCAGGTACCACTCTGAACACCAGGTGAAACTACAATAACTATTTATTTTACTATTGTACAGTGCACATAGCACCCTCCACTCTACACTCATATAAACAATTCTCTCGCAATAATACAATACTCCTCCTCACCCAGACACTTAGCCTTCCTACCTCCCAGCTCAGCTCAGTGTCTGGGCTTTCCCACAGTCTTTTTATACACCCTGACCCGGTGGTGTTCCTGTCCAACAGTCCACAGTTCCTTATTCCTTCCGGGTCAGGGTAAACAGTCCTTTTCCTCAACCCGGGAGCATGTCGTTTCTTCCTGTCACGTGATGATGATGTACCCCCGGGTTATAGGGCACATAAGAGCCCACGAGCCCCCCTACAGTGACGCCTGGTGGCCCCCAATGTATCCAGCAGGGCTGTATGTAGAAACTACATAGTCCATGAGGCCCTGCTGGAGGCCTGGGGGTGAGGGCCGGAATGGGAAACCGGCAATCCACCACACAGGTTATTTAAGAGGAAACTCTATAAGGCGGAACCTCAAAGAGGTAGGGTTTGCGAACTGTGAAATGTTTGGTTAAAGTTACACTTGATAGACAACTTCAAACGTTGATAATTGGACAGGTGAGTTTTTGATTATCATAGAGTAACAATAATCTCATTCGTTGAAATTCTGAATTAGCCAATACTATCCACTTGCGTTTACAGTTATTCCGCCTTCAGATCCACCCATAATGTTTCCGTTTTGTTCGCTATAAACAGATTGTACATGAACTTTACAGAACTTGTAACTTCTAAACAGAATTAGTACAGGGCAACACTATTAATTTATATTAATTTGCACATGAAATTGCGTGGTCTTTTTATAAAGAGGGTTTGAGAATGTTTTGCAGGTTTAAAAAGTGGTTAGTGAAACAAGAAATTTTTTTAAAAATAATAATGTGTACTTTGTCTTTACAGATAGAAATTTCAGTGTGCTTCGAGTGATGGTTTTGTAAATGTACTTTAGCACATTATGGTGTACAGACAAACAAGTGTCGAAGGTGTGCTATAAATAAGTCCTCACTTGTTTTCATACCACCATTACGATGTTTGCAGCACAAACAAGATTACAGTAATCTGTAAAACTGCAGTCAGTACAATAAAATAAAATCAAATTCAGCTATAACTAAAATACTGTATGCAGTACTGAGAGAATACCCTGGGATGTTACAAGGTAAACTTCACAAATTTTGAAAGCACTGTACCTATAGGAGTTGTAGAACTCAAATAGTTACAATATAAAATTACAAAGATGTGTATATGAGAAAATGGGAGCAAGGTTAAGATAGAAGAGAAACAGATCTATTTTGGATCAAGCTTTCATGACAACATTGTGAAAGTATTACAATCACAATGTAAGGGATGGAGGGACTGTTGAAACAAACACAAATAAGGGCACATAAATTAAAAAAATCAGATAGGACAAGTAGGGCTTAAGGCAGGAATTTTATGTCAGTTCAGACAGAGCCACACAAATAAATGGGAAGAGGGTTCTAGAGAGATGTAAAACATAATGAGCATTTGCTGAGAGTTACGGATCTTTAGAAGTTTTTTACCCTTTTCCTCAAGTAACAATGCCAGAACTGGGTGTTGATCATTTACTAACAAGAATGCTAAATTATGTTTTGCTTAAACTATGATTACATTGAACATAATTGATGAATGTTGTTGTTGTCAGCCCAGATTGCTTACATCTTGCCTTTGGTCCCAGGCAGTTGTGACCCTGTTTTGCACATTAAAGTAACACAGCAAAACTAATTTCAACATCCCAAGATCAGAATTTCATTATATACTGTACAAATAACAGTATTAATACAACTACTATTTCTGATGAATGTACAGTATTTAAAAATAGTAACAAAAGCAAAAACTCTGACTGCAGTTTTTTTGTCTGTAAAAAAGAATGGACTGAATCCGTTGGAAGTATTGCTGGCTATAGGTGGTTTGACAAACTAGAGGAAACCATTCCATACATAAAGCTTTTTTAATTAGCTAATAGCTAAGTTGACCTAAAATCATATCTAGATCCTTTTAAAAAATAATCAGGATTTCTGTTTCAACTGTGTGACTTCTTAGTTTGTATTAGATTTGCATGACCCTTTGTAGGAAGAATTTCTTTCTGGCTTCTGAAAAAAATCAGTTCTCTTTGGTTTCAAATGGTATCCTTGAGTGTATAATTCATAATTGAAAGAATACTGATGGATCTGTTTTGAGAACAAGATTAAAGGAACACTCAACTCAAAAATGTGTATTTTTGAATCCGTTACTCACCCCCGCATTGTTTGTAGTGATGGCTGAGTAAAAACTTTAACTCTCATCTTTTCTTGGAGAAATGAGATAACAAAATTCCTGATATAATGGGCTTAAATGAGCACCCAGTTTGTACAACTGGAGACAGTATCAAAACATCCATAAAACAAATCCAAATTATCATTATTGTTATTATTATTATTAATTTGTCTTGCATAATCCAAATGTCAGGTATCCAGTTATATTCTCACAATTTTCCTATCATACAGTATGTATTTTTGCTAAAAGATTGGTAAATAAACCATTTCCAGTAAATCTTTTTGTACATGACAAGAAAGCACACTCAAGTGAGATCGAGCTGTAGTTCCTAAAATATCAGAGTTCCAAGTTAATACTTTTGCCTCTTGTAGCTGATCAGCATCTTTTTAAATAAATAATCGGTGTAATCTCGTCTTGGTAGGAGGCAGCATGGTAGCGTGGCTAGAGCAGTTCCCAGGCACGATACGGGAGTGGGCAGTTCTACAGTAAGTGCACAGGTGTAGGATCATCCGTGACCCTATTTGGTGCCAGGAGCTGCTGATCGACACAGGTGTGCCACGTCCCCATTTTAAAAGGGGAAGCACAAGTGCGAGGGGGATAAAAGAAAAAAATGATTGAGAAAGGAAAATGAACTGAGGTTAAACAGAGAAGAAGTAAGGAGGCCGAAGGAGTAGTGGTAAGCCGGTGTGAGCGAGCTGAAGGGAGCGTGGTCGAGGAGGAGAAGGCAGACAGCTGAGAAGTAGAGCCCTTTCAGTGGCGTGAGAAGTTGGCGCCTGGGGGCTGAAGGAGTGATCACTCTGTTTGAATAACTTGGGGAAGCAGAGTGATATGCGTAAAAGAAGCAACTCGCCATATAAGGAGAGCCCCAGTGTGAGAGCCCTGGCCGTTTGGGACCCAAGTCTTGATCCAGCAAGGGAACCTGTCCATAACCATGGGACGGCAGGCAACGAGACCTGAGGAAGGTCAGCTGCGTCTGCTGTTAGGGCGACTCCTCTACTGTAAGGCCCGCACTGGATAAGCAGGGGAGCCGTCAGTGTTAAAAGACAAAGGCACCGGGTTTTTAAAAAGCACTGTTCCTGCCAGTTGTTTTTAACCTTGTTTTTAATGGATTTATTTATTGTGAATTTAACCTCAACAAGAACACTTTTTTATGGATTATTTATTTATTGATAGTTTGGAGCACTGCACTTTCTGAACACTTTGATTTTGGATTGTTTTTAATAAAAGCACTTTGCACCTTCCCCTTGCTTCTTGTGGTGTCATCATTTGTACAGCTCATCCTGGTCATGACTATCGACAGTGTCGGGTTCAAGAGGCTCCCAAATTAGCAGAGGGAGCATGGAGTCAGACCTGCATTGTCACACCTCTACTTTATTATACCTTTGTAGCTTGCATGTTACAGAAAGAAACAAGAACACAAACAAAGGGTTGGGACACCCTTGTAGAACATCTCCACACACGTAAGTCTTCGATTAGACTGGAGAAAGATGGTGGTGGTGCCAGTTATAAAGTCTGGTAAGGTTGAAAGATCAAGTCCAAAAGCCCCAGATCTGGAAGTAATGTCATATACCCATGTAATATTGTTTTTTGGATCTGCAGAGGGAAGGAGAGAAGAAGTATTACAAGACAGCACCAACTCTTGGTTTGTGGTGGAATTACAAGTTGACAAGTCCTCAAGTTGTCTCCCATGCACGCATGTTTGACAGTGTATGTGCAGACCATCATATAACTAAATGAAGTGTTGTTTTGAAAAGGCTGAGAAAACTAAACCCATCTTGGCTAAACCATGGCTTTAACCTAGTTTTACCATTTAATTTTTACTTTTGACCATGTTAACTCTTCCCAGACACAGGGAGAATCTTAGACTAATAGCTGATTGTGTTATAACTTGCATTTTAACTTCATAGTTTAATAAAAAGAACCAACAGAGGTAGAGAGCTGAGACACCTGCTGGTGATCTCCATATATTACAGATGTTGAAAATTTGGAAAAACAATGAATTGTCTTTGTATCAGCATATGCTATTTAGTAACGTCTTCTCAGATATGAGTGTAAACTGACTGTTATCTTGTGTGGTGCCAAATTTTATTCAGTCTTGACAGGAAGAGGCAGGGCTATGGATGGAAATAATAGTATAAATAACAATAGTGCATAATTATTAGTCACTTTAGATAGCTCACTGAATTATTTGTCTTAGATGGTTATTTGATGTATTCTGGATTTGCATCTTTCAGAGTCCCTAACATTCCTTTTGCAAAACGTGAAGCAATACATTAAGATATTTGAATGTCCTTAAAAAAGAAGACTGGCATAGAAATAGAGCACTTTCCATCAAATCTGTGTTACTTTAATGAAAAATACATTGCAATTTTAGTATAGCTCTATATTTAACCTGCCAGCTAAACAAAGAGCTTATAGTGTTGGTGACAACACAATTATAATTGTATTATGCATCCCCATAAACTATAACCATATATAAACATATAACCAAATACTACTGTATTTAAGCCTCTGAGCTGATTGGATTACCAAAATATAATTACAAAATTTAATGAAATCTAATTTTTTTCCTTAATTTATAATCTAACAATTAACTGTGTTTCCTGTTTACTTGTTCTTCAATGATGTATGCAAAACATGCAATATCACCATCCAATCAATGCACAATGTCAGTTTTTGCAGTGAAAGATTGACCATGGAGAACTTTTATAGTATTCCAGCAGTGAATGTGAAGATAATAATCATCAAGTCATTAATGGTGGGGAACAACAGAGGACACCATCTGGTATCTGCAGAGTCTTAACAAAGCTATTGATGTATGCCCATTTAAGAGATGCTTATACTTTGGATTAAATCAATATTTGGCTATGTGTTTCTTGGGCTATACTAGTGTGAGATTATTATTATTCTTTTGCTGGATTATTATCTGTGTTTTAAGATAAAATGTTTTGCCCCCCTCTTTCCAATATTTATGACAAATTGGTTCCCATGAATATATACTGATTATGTAATTTTGTGAAATTTTATTTGTTTCCTGAATCTTTTTAAGGTATCAGTCACAATGTATTTTAAAATTCTTTTAAATTCTCAATGCATGTGCATAGTTAAAAAGGCTTGCAGGACATTTTGAAACTGCTAGGATATTTAGAGAAGTGTGCAGGAGTAATGTCATTTCTCATTTAGTTCCATATTAAACATTTGTAGCATGGGTCATGTCCCTGGAGGTAGTTTTCGGCACCTGCCATCAACCACCATTGAGGCCACAGTGCACTGAACCATTATGGCTCCTCCTTCAGGTGGTGGGCCCATTGGAGGATGGACCCATGTTGCTCCTTTGAGCTGTGTCTCGCCGGGTTTCCAGGTAAAGTCCTAATCCACCAGGTGCTCTCTGACATGCTCTCTCCCTGGCCTGACTCTAGGGTAGAGCCCTAGAATACTGGATCATTGGTTTGTCTTTTCATAAGGATTAATTGAACCGCACTTAGTCTGGGCCCTCATCTAGGACCAGTTTGCCTTTGGTGACCCTACCAGGGGCAATTGTCCAGACAACATAGCTCCTAGGATTACTAGGACACAATAGTCCCTTCAGCCACAATGAGGCAATGATTCATGAATGGGCCTGAAGTGCTGCTGACCTCACCTGGGGATATAGACAGATGGTGGAAAGAGCACTTCAAGGACCTTATAAATCCTACCGACATGCCTTCCTTTGAAGAATCAGAGTTAGGGGACCTGGAGGAGGACTCACCAATCACTGGAGATAAGTCGCTGAAGTAGTTAAAAAACTCTTGGTTACAATGCTTTGGGGTGGATGATATTCGTCCTGAGTTCTTAAAGGCTTTGAATGTTGTTGGACCGTCTTGGCTGACATGCCTCTTTAAAATTGCTTGGAGACTAGGGACAGTGCCTCTGGATTGGCATTCTGGGGTGATTATCCCCATCTTTAATAAAGGGGACCAGAGGGTGTGCTCCAGATTTAGAGGGAATCATACTCCTCAGCTTCCCTTGTAATGTCTATGCTAGGAATGTCTTCTGCATCAAAAGTATCCAGTGGAGGTGGTTTGGGCATCAGGTTACGATTCCTCCTGGAAGACACTCTGGGGAGGTGTTTCGGGCATGTCCAACTGGGGAGGAGTCCTTTGGAGTAAACCCATTACATGCTGGAGAGTTTATATCTCTTGGTTAGCCTGGGAATGCTCCAGTATCCCCTGAGAGAATTTGAAGGAAGTGTCATCATTTCTTAGACTGCTGCCCCCATGACCTTGGTCCCAATAAATGACAAAAAATGAATGGATGGATGGATGTACAGTAATCCCTCGCTATATCGCACTTCGCCTTTCGCGGCTTCACTCCATCGCGGATTTTATATGTAAGCATATTTAAATATATATCGTGGATTTTTCGCTGCTTCGCGGGTTTCTGCGGACAATGGGTCTTTTAATTTCTGGTACATGCTTCCTCAGTTGGTTTGCCCAGTTGATTTCATACAAGGGACGCTATTGGCAGATGGCTGAGAAGCTACCCAGCTTACTTTTCTCTTTCTTTTGCGCTGACTTTCTCTGATCCTGACGTAGGGGGATTGAGCAGGGGGGCTGTTCGCACACCTAGACAATACGGACGCTCGTCTAAAAATGCTGAAAGATTATCTTCACGTTGTGATCTTTTGTGCAGCTGCTTCCTGAAAACGACATGCTGCACGGAGCTTCGCATACTTAAAAGCTCGAAGGGCACGTATTGATTTTTGATTGAAAAAACAAACTCTGTCTCACTTTGTCTGCTCCTGACGGAGGGGGTGTGAGCTGCCGCCTTCAACAGCTTTGTGCCGTGGTGCTTCACATACTTAAAAGAAAAACAGCCCTATTGATCTGTTTACTTTTCTCTCTATCTCTGTGACAGTCACTGCTCCTGACAAGCACTCCTTTGAAGAGGAAGATATGTTTGCATTCTTTTAATTGTGAGACGGAACTGTCATCTCTGTCTTGTCATGGAGCACAGTTTAAACTTTTGAAAAAGAGACAAATGTTTGTTTGCAGTGTTTGAATAAAGTTCATGTCTCTCTACAACCTCCTGTGTTTCTGTGCAAATCTGTGACCCAAGCATGACAATATAAAAATAACTATATAAACATATGGTTTCTACTTCGCGGATTTTCTTATTTCGCGGGTGGCTCTGGAACGCAACCCCCGCGATGGAGGAGGGATTACTGAATATTTGTAGCATTTTTAATCCTAGTTGCCTGCTTCTGAGATCTGTGTAGTATCTGTCTGAAAATGTCTTCAAGCCCATTTTTTTTGACTAAAATAATATCTCGCTCTGCACAAAGGAAGAAACTACAAATTAGGATACTGAAATTACCTGATATTTCTTTCTGAATGTAATGAGTAATATGCTGACTGCCAATCCAAGGATTCTCCAAAAAAGGCTGACATTCTAAACAGAGCTGAACCTCTCATTTCCAAGAGAGCTTGGCTATACTTGTACAGTATCTTCTGCATAACATTTAAGGGAATTCTCTTCTCTCTCTCTCTCTCTCTACCTCTCTCTCTCTCTCTTTCACTTTCCCCCTGTCTTCTCCAGTTTAGATTCTTCTACTATTATAGTGTATTGGCCTTAAACTGATTTCTTTTTTTATAGATTTTTATGCAATACACTTGCATTATGATCCTTGTAGTGATACAAGTTCTATTTTGTACAGGAAAGGTATGGAAAATTACACAAATTGTGAAAGAAATTATGTTGAAACCATGATTCACTATTTCCGATTAAATTATTAGTATTTATATTTAATCTTCTTTTTCCATCTTTGCTTCTTGTAATTTACCTTATACTAGCCAACCATACGCCGCATAATCAGGCCGCTTTTTTAATGATTTTTAAGCACAGGGAAAAAATTAACATTTGAAAAATCCGGAGGAGAGGGGAAGGACGCCCATTACGCCCCATCCGTCATGCTAGTCTGCTGATTTCTCGTTCAGTAACCTGTGACTAGTGATGGGCGGGGTGAAGCCTCGCGAAGCATCAACACATTTGAAGCAATTGTGTCGGAAATCGTATCGAAGCTTCGAAGCATTTGACACTCACCTCTAACGTGACACCTCCTGGCCATTTTCGTTAACGTTACAGAAACTTATGATACACTTCAATGACGTCTGTTAAAAGTCGTATTGCTTTTATTTTTTCGTAGCTACAGACTGACAACGAAGAGAAGGGTTCGTCAGCAGCTTGTAGTGTGTGATGTCTAAAAAATATAAATATAACTAACGCCGACAGGCAGAATGCACTATACGATAGCAAGAGTTAAACAAAATAAGACACCTCACCTCATGCATTCCCGGCTCTTTCAATTAGTATTTACTTTTGCACTGTATCATTATAATCGCTCCTATTATTAGTATTATAATTAACCCTGATCTTTTCTTGAGATCACATTTAATAGCCTTAAATGTTTTCTTTGGTCTGTCTTAATTAAAACGGAGTAGACAGAAAATAAAGGTTTATCCCTGTACTTTGCCATGATATAGGTAAGCACATTTGAGAAAGAAAATGTGAAATCCTTAAATCACAGATGTCATTATTCGATCAAGTATTAAAATCTGCAGTGCTTCGAAAGCTCGACACAGTGTCGAAACCTGAGTATCGAGCGGCCTATCACTACCTGTGAGTCACGTAGAGTTTTCATTGTTGTTTGCGATTCTGGCCGCTTTTCGCGTACTGAGTTGTTCCGGAGTCACAGTTGAGAAACAGTTTTTTAATGTCTTTTAAGCACAGGGGAAAAAATGAACATGTGGCCCGGTGCATTCTTTAACTGCCTTGTGGTGCTGTAGTAGTACAGATAGTTTGCAGTAAGGAGACAGTGGAAGATTGTGGGTTCGCTTCGTGGTTCCTCCCTGTGTGGATAGCAAATTATCCGCAACAAACAAACTGTTTTACATGCTGCAAACCAATCCGCGCCGCTTTTTCAATGTTTTTTAAGCAGAGGGAAAAAATGAACATTTGCAAAATCTGTAACGCTGCTTTCAGTAAGTACAATGCACACGCGTTTAATTTGTCAGACACTTTTTGCCAGCTGTCTTTTCTGGTTTGGGCCGCTTTTGCAGTGTTACCTCTTGTGTATATTATATCTTGAAATCCTTCGAGTTGCTAATTAACTAACACCCACCCACTCAGCTTGTGTGAAAAAAATGCGCCCGTTCTTTCATCATTTTGTTGCAGCCTATCAAAGACTTGCTGATCATGTTTTGTAGACTCAATATATATTGGCTTTTCACTCAGCGCGAGGGCGCGCATTCATCTCGGATTATTACATCTTGCTAGACTAATCTGCTACACGGCTGTGTTTGAAAAACCGACTTATCCCGGATGAGTTTCACCAGCATTAATGATTAGGAATCTGGTTGGAACAAAACCCTACAGCCACAGGGGTTCACCAGGACCGAGTTTGGCAAAAACTGCTGAACAGAGACGAAACCGACTCAGGTGAGGAGTGGGGGTGGGCAAAGTTGTTGCAGCTATTGATTATTCAGTGTTGTTTGCCTGGGTGTCTGATCTGCTCAACAGGATTATAAATAAAAGGAAAACAATGTGAAGGCAATGTCACAGGTGATCCTGTGGTATAGCGGGTCCACAGCTCCCCTTCAAAAGCCCATTTTTAAATAAATAATCATCGCACTCACAGTGTAGCGAGGGGCGTGGGAGTGTGGCTGAAACGGTTTCCGGGTAGACTCGTGCTTCGGGCATTTCTCCCCTGTGCAGTGTGTGAGCGAGTGAGGAGAGAGAGAGAGAGAAAGCCGCTATGTTAGAGTGAGCGAGAGCAGGCTCGAAGGCAATGTGTTCCTGTGGTATAGCGGGTCCATAGCTCACCTTCAAAAGGCCATTTTTAATCAGGCGACTGACAGTAGTGGAGTCAGGCACAGAGAAGGTCAGCTGCAGAGAGAGCGTCTTGACTGTTGCAGGGCCTGAAGCAGGTGAGACGCTAATGAAAAAGAGGCACAGGGCTTATTGGTTTTTAAAGACTGCTTCCTTCATTATGTTTTAACTTCAGTTTTAAAGGATTGCGCGGCTATCTCTTGCGCTGCCTGTGTGTGCCTCTGTCTCTCTGTGGCGCTGCCTCTGTGTGTGTGCGCGGCTCTCTCTCGCGCTGCCTCTGTGTGTGTGCGTGGCTCTCTCTCGTGCGCTGCCTGTGTGTGCGCTTGTCTCTCTCTGGCGTTGCCTCTGTGTGTGTGTGCGGCTCTCTCTCTCTCGCGCTGCCTGTGTGTGCCTCTGTCTCTCTCTGGCGTTGCCTCTGTGTGTGTGTGTGTGCCTCTGTCGCTGCCCGTGTGTGCGCGCGGCTCTCTCTCTCGCGCTGCCTGTGTGTGCCTCTGTCTCTCTCTGGCGCTGCCTCTGTGTGAACCAAGATTCCACTGAGGTTGACTAATGAAAAGTCAACGTGGCTCAGAGCTGCAAGTGGACTGTGGCACAGACAAACAGAAATGACGGCATGTTTTTCGAGGCGTCGCGTCCGAGTTGGTGGGCGTGGCTGTGATTTTTTCGTCGTATCCAATGGTCTAAGAGTTGGTGGACGTGGCTCCTTCCTGCGTGCACCATTGGCGTCTTACTTGTTGGCGGTTTAGTGAATCCACGCCCCTTCCGGCGTGCTTTCCATGGTCGGCTACTTGTCTTCTGGCTTAGTGAATTATATATATAGATACTCACGGATAAGTTCTCCCGCGGATAAGTCGGGGCTTGTTTTTACCTTATAATTTCCAGTATTTTAAAATGTCGGTTGTATAAGTTGAATGCGGAAGACTCATGCTATTGATCCAAGAGATTATGATATGCTAACGCCCATCTGAGAGAGTAACCACGGAGCACACTCCCTTTTTTTCTATGTATTGTGCCTATGTCACCACACGGTAATACCTAAACTATTCTGAAGCGACGTTTGCACTGTTTTGTGTTTTTTGTATCTCACACCCTCACAAACCTTTATCGTAAGAGCATCCCTTATCTGTGATGGAGCATTTGATCAGAAGAAAACATGAAGCTGGTTTTAAATTAAGTCATTGACTTGGCAAAGGAAATTTGTAACTGCACTGGTGCAACAAAATTTGATGTTTCTGAGAAACATATGCGAAATTGGAGGAGGCAAGAAGATGTAAAAAAAAAAAAGAAAATAATGAAGGGTCACATTTCTGAACAGACGTATAAGTCGGGGTTTGATTTTATGATCGATTTTTTGGGTTTCAAGACCTGACTTATACGTGGGTATATACGGTAGTTGTTTACTGATTTTTAACACCACTCTTCTTGACCCTGAAGAAGGGGAAGTCATTCTAAATCTTGGTGGCTGTTCCATTTTAGTGGTTTCCCTCTTCACCAGCTCCAGAATTTTGAAACATCTGAGGTATCTCTTGATTGTTTGACAAGTTCCTATGTATAGCTAAGTCTAGATAGAGAACCTTTGGAACAACTGCTGTACTGAGATAGACTTCTCCAGTTCACTTCTTATTCTTTCCCTAAAGATTGATACTTAAACTTAGAACTGTTTCAACCACATTGAACCACTTTCTATTATGACTGACTGTTTTTCTACTTATAATATAACTTAATATAATTGTTGCTTTATTTGTGTATTTTTGAAAATTTATTGTTAAGCATGATATTCAAAGGGCAGCACGGTGGCGCAGTGGTGCCTCGCAGTTAGGAGACCCGGGTTCGCTTCCCGGGTCTTCCCTGTGTGTAGTTTGCATGTTCTCACTGTGTCTGCGTGGGTTTCCTCCGGGTGCTCCGGTTTCCTCCCACGGTCCGAAGACATGCAGGTTAGGTGGATTCTAAATTGGCCCTAGTGTGTGGGTGTGTTTGTGTGTGTCCTGCGGTGGGTTGGCACCCTGCCCAGGATTGGTTCCTGCCTTGTGCCCTGTGTTGGCTGGGATTGGCTACAGCAGACCCCCGTGACCCTGTGTTCGGATTCAGCGGGTTGGAAAATGGATGGATGGATGATATTCAAAAGAGATTGAACAACAATCATTTATAAAGAAGATATTATAAAGAAAAGGAAAATAAGATCATAGAAGGTCCAGTGCATACAGTATGAACGTTCAGACATGATTGCATTTTCACGATTACAATTTAAAAATTCTAATTTTTTTTGTAAATGTGAGTTTTTAAAATTTCAAGAATTTGTACACTACTCTTTATTCAAGATATCTAAACAGAAACTAAACATTTCCTACAAATTTCCTCAAACAATTAATCTACCAGATTTCAATGAAATCAGTCCACTGCTTCAAATGCTCACATTGACATCTATCTATCTATCTATCTATCTATCTATCTATCTATCTATCTATCTATCTATCTATCTATCTATCTATCTATCTATCTATCTATCTATCTATCTATCTATCTATCTATCTATCTATTTGGATTCCCAAGAGGATGGAAGATCCAAAATTTAAGGGGGAATGAATGTAAGCTTGACAAAGTAGGCAAGGGAATTATGTCAGAATATATCAGAGTTTTCACAACAGTCCCTTGGTTATCTGAAAAAGCAAAATAAAAAGAACCTTACAGTTAGATTCTCAGGCTTTAAATTGACAAACTATACTCTTGTTCAATTTTTTTAAGACAAGGGCTAATTTAGCTCTACATTATACTTTGCATACATCTATATTGACTTCCTGACGAAAATATACACTCATTGCGAGCAATGTCTTCATGTTCTTCCTCTTGACACATGCTCTGATTATGTCCTTAGCCCATACCCTACTGGACCTGTGTTTTGACCTATTGATTAATCAATACTATAGCTACAAAAGAACCCCATTGTCTAGGAGCACTTTTTTGGAATAATGCAGAGTGGAGTACTATTATTCTGTGATCTCTGTAACATAATAACTTTTACAACACTTCTAGCACAAGACATATGGTATTTAAAATTTTGGAAACATTAAATTAACTCAGCATTGAAAAACTCTGATTCAATGTACGGCATACATTTTTCAACATTCTCTACAAGTACTCTTTACAGTAATTGTAGACCTCATTTTAGTTGTAAATATTATAGCTGTTATATTTTCTCAAACTGACTACTCCACTTCTCTCTTCTGTAAATATTTATTTTTTTGAAGGTAAACAAGAATCTGATTAAATCTTTGTTCTGTGAAAATGCAACTGATACAGTACTAAATAATGGCGTTTATTAGAAAATGTAACGTGTTCAAAATGAAAAGAAATATTATAAATACATGATAATATATCAAGTAATTTCTTTCAAAGAAACACTATTTTCAAATAAGAAATGTTAATTGATACTGTAAGAACTTAGATATTATTCATTGGGCAAGTCGATAACAAATGGACAGTCAGTGGGAGAGCCTCCTATGAATTGGTTATGATTTTTTCACATGTTTTTTGCTGTATTGGTACATAATCAACTAATTGCTTATTTTATTTGGCTATATAATTCTTGGTTCATCCACCAATTCCTAAAAGAGAGTGCAGGGTATCTTCCTGTATCTGTACACAGGAATGAAGTGCTGTTTCATGGTGTCAGCAGATTCACTATGAAGATGCCATTCTATGAAACCAAACAGAGATTTGTCAATGTCCTTATCTGTTAAATGTTTATCACAGTATGTCCCAAACATGAACGATATATCAATTAACTCTTTTTTACCCAGCCTTTGTTAGTGATTTCCACTTTTAGACATGTCCCAGTTTGTTTCTTTGTTATATATTTTTGACAGACTGTACAAAACAAAAAAAAATAAATAATTGACAATTGACAAGTTTCTTTGTGTTGCATTATTTGACAGATTAGCTCTGACCTCAAGTTATGGAGACTCTGAGCTATGCAAATTTGCAGTTCTCCCTGGACCTGTTGAAGAAGTTAAGTGAGATTGACAAGAGTGGTAATGTCTTCTTCTCACCATTAAACATCTCCACTGCTCTTACTATGGTGCATTTAGGGGCAGGGGGCAACACTGCCACACAGATGGAACAGGTGAGTATGCATGAAGGATGTTCAATACTAGCACATAAACCCATTTTTAGTCATGAGAATCCGATGGGCTAAAAGATCTTTTGAAAGTGTTGCATCCTTTAGTTTGATACTGTAAATATTCATTTTATTCTGTCCCTTGACATAACACTGTACACAGATGTTAACCAAGTTTCATAACATTACATTTCAAAGACCACGTAATGCATTTCAGGGTCTCAGAGGGATTGAGCCTATCCAAGTAGCATTAAATGTGTGAATTTCCCCTTGGGATTAATAAAGTATCTATCTATCTATCTATCTATCTATCTATCTATCTATCTATCTATCTATCTATCTATCTATCTATCTATCTATCTATCTATCTATCTATCTATCTATCTATCTATCTATCTATCTATCTATCTATCTATCTATCTATCTATCTATCTATCTATCTATCTATCTATCTATCTATCTATCTATCTATCTATCTATCTATCTAAAAAAAGACAGAATATAGCCCTGCTATAGGGCAGCTAACCAAGTTAAATATGGCAACATCAAAGCACATATATTTACAAATGTATTAATTTAATTGTTTATATGTATTTTGATTTGTATGTGTATTTTTATTTTGTATCTATACTGCATTTTTGTGTGAATTTTATTTATTTTTTTAACTGATCCTTTGTCTGTCTGCTGTTTTCATTATCTACTTAGCCCTTTCTTGTTTCCATTATTGTTGCTTGCATTTACATATTTATATGTTTTTATTTTTCTAATATACATATTTTTTATTTTATGAGTTTGTATTTTGAAATTCAGAATTCTCAGCAGTAATAATAATTTAAAACAAACTTTGGTAAGACATGCATTTATCCTACATTTAGTTTTGTCCTCTTGTCCTTTGTTACATGGCACAGTCCAGCATTCAATTCTGAGATTACCAGAATGAAATCATTTTTAAAAGGTCTTGAAAATAATATCAGCCTTTTTCAAAAAAACGTACCAAAAAGTGTATACTTGATTATTTTCTCAATATAAATAATAAATAAAATGCACACAAAAGAAAATATAAAGTGTAACTTGTAATCCTTATAACAGTTCCTATTATAGTTTTACTTGATACTCTGTTTGCTTGTTTTGTTAACCATTTCTCTTTCTAATGTACTATATGCTAATATATGATGCAATAATTACATATGCTCTTAAAAACTATAGTTCTTTAATGGCACTTCACTGGGTAGTGTGGTTTCTGGTAAAACTGTTGCTTGAGAAAGAAATATTTAATTCGGGGAAGGGTTCTTTGCAAATAAAATTGTTTTTGTATTCTTTGGATTACCAGCAGAATACTGATAGATCAAGAAATCCTGAACATAGCCTGCATTATTGTATACAGCAAGAGCCTTTTTAAAACTATGAACCCATGATGGCTATTGCAGATCTTTTACCATCAAATTATGGTCATCTATGAAGCCTGTTATTTACCTTTATGGAACTTTCAGGTGGATGGTTCTGTTGGAAACCAGAAATGGTGCCCCTGTGGCATCTCACTGAAGAGCTCTCTACATCTTTTTTTTCATCTTATTGTGCACTGGCACTGCTTCTTTTTTGTTTGTATTTTAGGTATTACATTTGAGCAAAATCAAAGAGTCTGTACACTCTGAATTTAGCAACCTGATGTCCATTATAAACAACAAGGAATCAACATCTGCACTACACATGGCCAATCGTTTATTTGGAGAGAAGACATTTCACTTTGCAAAAGTAAGTACACAGACACATTATAAACCAACTTGACTTTATGTGTGAAGTTACTGTTAAAATAGAGCAGATGATGTGGATGTTAGCAGTTTTGATCTGGCAGGATTTATGATGGTTTATTACTGGTTAAATATGAAATCAAGTGCTATTTATACTTTTTTGTTGCGTTCTTTGAAATTACTTATGTAACAAGTGTGTTAACATCTATATTCTTACCAAAGCTGACAGTCTGCTGGAACTGTAAGGCAGAAGCAGTAAACTTGCCCCACCACACAACCCACATACTTGCTTACAGTGTATAGAAAATGTATTTGACAAACTTCTGTTAAAATAAATAAATAAATAAATAAATAAAAAGTAAAGAGCCAAAATGTCAGAAAAGATTGGTGGTCCTGGATGGAGGCAATTGATCAAAAATAAACAAATAACAGAACTAGTTAAGTTTGTTCTATGGCTACACTAGTGCACCTATGTCACTCATTGATCCAACTACATGACATCTTGGGTTTTCTTCAAAGATGTAATTCCTGGATAATTGTCTGATATCTGGGTACCCTTCATTGCATGTTTGGGCTCAGGTGGAAAAGTGCATGTGAAGACAACATGTAGACTCACTAATTTCACTGTACTCTGTACATGTGACAGTAATAACCCTATATACCCATAACTACAAGACACAATTTGGGGGATGAATTTCAATGAAAGTTGGGTGACAGGTTTTTAGAGTTTTTTCAAAGGTTGGAAGCGGGCTCAGCAGCATTCCTTCAGGTTAAAGTCCCCTCTGCTGTAATGGAAGAGTACAAATGGTTGGTCTGTGGTGTAATCATAGTTTGCTTCCCCAGACTGAGGTTTGCAGTATTCCTAAGCCTGTGACACTGGACTATGTCTAGGAAGTACTTCCGAATTCTATTGCCTATCATATTACATAATTTGCCATCTCCATTTCTAAATAGTAGTCTTTACATAATTTATTCTTGGGTGATATCATGGTTTTATTTATAATTGTCTGTAATAGTATTTTGCATTCCTAGCATTTCATTTTTATTAGCCTTTTTTTTACATTTTTTATATGTATTCAAAAACTACTTTTTTTATCTATGCTTAATGTTTCTGCTTACTCATAAAAAGGTTCTTTATTTTTTCCTCTAAAAACAAAACAATTTAAAGCTTGCATGCTGTAAATTTGTGAGCTTTCCCTTTCTTGCATACAGTATCTTAACTCTTCTTCTTTTAACTCTGTTACATTTAAACTTAACACAATATCTGGCACTGTTCTGCTTCTAAAGTCTCTTATGCATATTTTGTACCATATCTTCTTGCCTTGCTTTTCTACAGTTTTATGTAATATCTATTTATTGTAAATCTTATCTCTTTATTGCATTTCCTCTTTTTGTTACTCTCTTCCCAGTATTTTTTTCTTACACCTTTATTTATTTTTTACATTTTCAGTTTGACATTGCATCCTTTTAATATCTTCATCAATTTTTAAAGTATTTTTGTACTGAGGAAGTCAAATGAATGGCATCAGATTGAAAGAACAGGAAGATGAGAATGGTACAGCTCAGAAGGCTCAAATTAGACAGATTCAGAATAGGGGGGTTTAATATAGATAGTGAACTTTGGATGCAAATATAACAGAATAACTTCCAGATAGTGAATACATTGGTGTACAGTTAAGTAGTAAAAGCTCTCAATGCAAAGTAAAAATTGAAAACAGAATATAAGTTGAAAACGGAATATAATATTTTTACTATAATAATTAATGTCCAAACCCATTAATGCAAAGACAACAATACTGAAATATATATATATATATATATATATATATATATATATATATATATATATATATTTCCAATGATACCTCTGTAGTTTCAATTTTGTTTTTATGACTCTTCAAATTCTCTATTGACCATATCACATACTACATTATCCATCCATCTAGATATTTTCAAATCCACTCCATCTAATGCAGTGTGTATCTTTTATTTAAAAACACAAAATCTGTTCTTGCCAGCTCTCTCAGTGTGCTCCTCACAGAATACAAAACATCTTTTGTTGCCTTTGACTTTTTGTCATCATTTGATGTTTTGAATTATTTCTGTTTCTTTTTCACCTGCATTGGTCAGTCATTAAGTCTACCAGTATTATATAACTAGCATTACTTAAGATTTCTCACAGCCTTAATTGTTTGTGAAAAGACTCATGATTGTCATTATTTCGGTTGATAATTATACTACTTTGAACATTTTTATATTTCACAGTTTCTCGTTATTACTAATGATTTAGCAGCTATACAAATTTTTATAAACTACCTATTCAGAGAGAGTGGCCAAGAAGGAAGAAATGGGGGGTTGCTTCATACAAATATAAATATCAGTAAAGCGATATTTAATAGGAGAAATATGTCACTTAGTACAGCAAGTCATCTGAGATTTTGTCTATTAAATTTCCAATCAAACATAGACTATGTTACCAATTCAAAAATGGATATATCACATAACTCATTGAAATACCAACCCTTTTATGCAGAACTTCCTTGATGAAACTAGGAAGTTGTACCAAGCTGAACTTGAAGGTGTGGACTTCATCACTTCTTCAGAATCAGCAAGGCAAAACATTAATGCTTGGGTGGAGAAAAAGACAGAAGGTATAGTATTTTCTCTCTCTCTCTCAATATGTAACTCTCTGTCTAAAATCTAGCAATTGGTTTCACTATATATTGTAATATAACAATGTACATTATTGTACTGACAACTATACATTGAACTTTTCAGATTTTTAAAAATAAACAAAATGACTACGTCCTGTTAATCGGTACTTGAGCTTGTGTTTTAAACTGATCAAACAATTGCATTTAAAGTAAGCACTTTTCTTGGGAAACTCCATCATAAGTTAGTATCTATATTAGTATAATTCTCAAAAGTTTCATTGGTCAATATATATGTTAACAAAGCTTTAGAATTGCTGTTGGTATGAATGAACTAATTATAAGACACTTTATGGATGGCACGCAGTGTATATTCCTTTTTTTTTGTTAAGCTTCTCTCCATTCAAGAAAAGGAAAATGGAAAGGAAATCCTCAAGCTTATACTAGTAAAGAGATGTAGTATTGTACTGCATCAAAGGAGCAATGGGGAAAAACAGAGCCTGGGCAACACTTTCCTTGGTTTTGTTTATGTCCTAAGTGTGTCTTTGCACTTCAGGTATATTGTGGAAGATATGTGCATTTAACACTCATCCCTTTTGGCTTAATAGTGTATTGTCTGTATGTTGACTCCAGTACCTGCACTTTCTGTATTGCTGACTTTTACCCATGACATAAGAAACCATCTGTCACTCTAATATGGATGGTTAACCTGGCAGTTCCCAAAGTTGTGCAGATGTGAAAGAGACTAGGAGTTATTTTTTTACTAACAGAGTGCTAGCTATCTGCCTCTCTAGGCCTCTGGATCCTTCTAAGCTAGTTTAGCTTTGAGTTCAACATCAATGACAAACACTTGTACTGTACAATGGAGACTACACATTAATCTGAAGTTCGGAGTTTGCCAGTTTTTCTTTAACCCTGATAGAACTGAAACCAAATGCATATATTTTTATTGGGGGAAAATGTCATTGAATTCAAATCAATAGACTTTGTTAACAAGACGAGACTTAATTGGTGGTTTGACAATACTGCTAGCAAGCAGCTGTGAATCTTATAAATTATTTTACTGTAAATATTATAAACTCATTTTTGCTTGGATAGAGGAATAGATATTTTCTTGAAGAAGCAATAAAATTAATTATCTCTCCTATTTAAAATCTTCTGTTTAATACACCTTTTGTAATAATCAATACGTGTTAATTTCATGCAGGAAAGATTGTAAACATGCTCTCTGAAGGAGCTGTAGACCCAATGACAAAACTTTTTCTTGTGAGTGCAATTTACTTTATGGGGGACTGGCAAAAAAAGTTCAGAATTCATAACACTAAAGAAGCACAATTCAGACTCAACAAGGTAAAGCAACAACATTTTTAAGTTAAATTTAATGACTTTCCTGATAATACAGTGGGGATTGGAATTTGAGACAAAATTACTAAACTCTTGCCAACAGTGCCAGGCTATTTAATACCTATTATATAGTTTTAATTTTTTTAAGGTAACATATGGTCCTGAAGGTTCAGAGACAGTTAAGAAGACCATTGGAGTAGCATATTGATAAAATATACTGAAATAGTTGTCTGGTGTGAGAAATGTGGTGTTTTTGTAGTTGTGGGATTATATCATCCTCTGTGGAGAATATTACAAGTCTTTTAAGTGTTTACATACTGTATACATGGACTGTTGTTAACATAACGGTGTACTATACAGTGTATACTCTCAATCTAGTGGCTTTAACAACAGCCATGAGCTCCCAAATATAATTTAAATAGTCATATCCCATCAGCTTTTCTTTAAGCCTGGAAAGAGAGCATAGTAATAATTGAAATTATATTGTGACACTTATCATTAGGAATAATGAGAAATAACTGAATCACCTGGAGAATACATTTAAATCCTCTATTTTGAATGGATGATCTTATAATGAAGAAGTTTTTACACTACTGATAGTCATTAAGGTCTTTAAAATATTTTATCATATTTCTTCTGAATATTTAAAGGCTATACTTTCTCATCACTACATATACCTTTACTAACAAGTTTAATATTCATTGTGATTTTTTTCCCAGAAAGACACTAAGACAGTGATGATGATGTATAAGAGTGCAAAATTTAACTATGCTTTATTGCCTGATGTAAATGCTCAAATTATTGAGTTGCCATATCAGGGTGGAGATTTGAGCATGTTTGTCCTGCTGCCCAAAGATATTGAAGATGAATCCACTGGACTTGAAGAGGTGAGAATGCATTATGCACTACTTCATACTTTATTATGCAGGTTCAATCTTTGTGCTAGTGTGGACATCATATATGTGATTTACTGTATGTATCTACTGTATATTTTGAATTTTTTAGAAATAATTGGTATAGTTTGTTTTATTCACACTACAAAAGCTATGCATAAAAATGTTGAGAAATGGTATCTGATGTGCCTATCCATAATATTCCCCTAAGGAGACATTCATACAGTAAAACCTGTCAATCACAGAATTCTAAAATAATCTACTGTAGGTGTTTTTACCTGCTCATGAGTTTAGACAAATGTTAAGTTCTTACTCACAAGTTTCACTACAGACTCATGTCTCCTAACCAGTGACGGAATAGGAGCATGGACCATTAATCTGACAGTCATTTATTGCTTTTGGTCTAAAAGACCAATTTTATATGATATAAATTAGTTATAAGTTACTGTAATATTTGAGTTAGCTTGACTTACTATTGTCTGTAAAACTTTAGTTTAAATGTAAAAGTAAATTTCCTCCTGTGGGCAAATGACACAGTTTTACCCTGAGAAAGTGTACCTGGGATAGCCTCATCAAAATGCCTAATTACAGAAAAAAATTTAAGGAAATACTGCAACAAAAACATGCTTTTCTGAAAATAACTAAGATTCACCATAATATTACAATTAATGTAAGACCAAACACGCCTATGAAGATATTAAATTACTTCCAGTGATCTAAGAAGCTATAACACTGGTTGACTGTCCATGGGATGGGAACAAACAGAAGTTTATTGTTGATGGAAATGTAATTTCCTCCTGCCACATGCTCCAATTTCCTACACTACTAGAGAAATGACATCACTTATTTTCTGATAAATGGTTTCTTTAACTTAGTTAGGTAAATCACTGTTGTATTAGTAGTTATTGTTCTAATTCAGGTGCATCACTTTTCTACATAGTCACCCTTGATTGCAATGCAATTTTCCCAACATCATACCAACGTTTTAATGCCCAATTACCACTCCTCCCGTCTTCACTGTTTCCAACAAAAATATAAAAGTGTGGAAACTTTTTGAACACCCCTCGTGTATAGCCTTTAATGCTGATGTAACCTCATAAAACAAGCTATAGTGCATAGTAAGGATGCACATTATCAGAATAAGAAGATTCATTATTCTTGGATTCAGGTACATATACATGAATACATTCCAAAGCTGGTTGTGGTTCTCTTGTTTTGGAAGAAAATGTCTAAGAGCTGGATGGTAGTTAGATGTTAATATGACATCATTCTGATTTTAAAACATTGTGACTGATGTTTTCGTCAAAATACATTGATAACTGCTATTTTTATTTCTAATTTAAATACTGTTTGCAAAAAGAGTCAAATTAACAATTGTAGCAGTAGAGGCTTTTATCGACCTCTTTCACCCTCAGGTACCACGCCAAACACCAGGTAAAAGTACAAGACTCTTTATTTTTATGATAATTATGTGCACAAAGCACCCTCCACTCCACACTACTCATACAATAACCAATATTCTCAATACAATAATCACTCCTCCTCTCCCAGACACTTTGCCACCCTACCTCCCAGCTCAGCTCAGTGTCTGGGCTTTCCCAGAGTCCTTTTATACCCCCTGACCCGGAGGTGTTCCTGCCCAACAGTCCACAAGTCCTTATTACTTCTGGGTCAGGGTAAAAGTCCTTTTCTTCAACCTGGAAGTACATCATTTCTCCTGTTCATGTGACCAGGACGTACTTCCAGGTTATAGGGCACATAAGAGTCCATGAGCCTCCCTACAGCGACTCCTGGTGGTGTCCCAAGGTATCCGGCAGGGCTGTGTATAAAAACTACAACGTCCATGAGGCCCTGCTGGAATTCGGGGCACGTCCATGCTGTCGGGAGAGCTCCTCCTGGTGGCCTGGGGGTGAGGGCCGGAAAGTCTCGCCAGCCATCCATCACACAATCCATTACTTCTAGATGTTCATTTTGGAGTCTCAGCTTCTATATCCAAACTGAAACATTCTGAAGAGTTTTGGTTATTCAATTGTTACATTAAAGAATGTTGCACTTGTTGTTCAGCTTAATCTATTTTCTTTTGTTCTTCCGTAGATCTTTAGAACTGAAAATATCTTGCTTTGCAGCTTAATTAATGCTTAACACTCTCATATACTATTTGACACTAAGAAAAACACTGTTCGTGGTACAAAGTGAATACCCACTTGGTAATTAGAAGTCTGTCTCGAAATGCAATTCTGAACTTGCAGATACTGTAACAACATCTCTACTGCGGAGAAGTGTCAAGAATCAATAAATTGTGCTGTACCATATGTGATTTGACAAAGAAAATCTAGAGAGGTGCAAGGTAGTGAAATTTGTGTCCCATGCTACACTTGTTTATTTAACTACACCAATTAGAAAAATTACACATTCAGAGGTTACCTGTAGACAGTTTAGCTTCATATTTACTTAGATTGCTGAGAAAATTACAGGACACATGAAAAATGTTGTATTTATATTTATATAAATATAAAGTAATGTGGTGAGTGGCTGGGGGTAGGGTGACTGCCCTGGTGGCTTTGCGGACCACAGGAACAGAGCTTAGAAACTTAACCCTATAGGGGACCGTGGTCACCGCCAGGGGGCGCCCCAATGCCTGAGGAGCCCTGGCCCTCAGCACTTCCGCCACACCCGGAAATGCTGGGGGGAAGAAGACCAGGGACAACCAGAGTGCTTCCGGGTGTGCAGCCGGTACTTCATCCACACTGGGGAGTGCCGGCGGAAGCTAATCGGGAGGTACCTGGAGCACGTCCGGGTGTGTATGAAATGGGCCACCTCCCTCCATTCAATGACTGGAGTCGGGAGTGTAGAAGACGAAGTCTTGGTAGAAAGGAGTGGAGGCAGCCTGAAGAAAGAGAGGCATTGTGAAGGGCCCGGACTTTGGGGTAATTGGTGCTGTGGCACTGGGGTTTGTGTGTGTTTCACCTTTGTAAATATTGTAAATAAACGTGTTGTGGTGCTTAAACGATTTCTACCTGTCTGTGTCCGGGCTGTGTTCCAGTATATATATATATATATATATATATATATATATATATATATATATATATATATATATATATATATATATATATATATATATATATTGTCACACACGTGCGACTAGGGTTGAGCTGAGTGGACCAAGTGGAGGTGATTACAGGCCGGGCCAGGGGGTGGCGGGGTGCTCTAAACCTGTTTCTCTTATTTCTGCAGACCAGATATGGGAAAACCTGCCTGATCTGATGTCACTTCCAGTCCCAGTACCCAGACTGACATCACTTCCAGTTTACAGACTATAAAATCTCTGTCTTGACAAACTAATTCAGTTCATTCTGCGAACTCAAACTAGTAACATCATTGTGTTCAATCTAAGTCTTTTGCAGCCAGGAACAATATATGGGTGGCTGCCCCAAACCTTTTTCGTTGTGTTGAGACTCATTCCTTCACAATAAATATATACACACATGAGGGAGGTTCAAAAGGTTTCCGCACTTTTATATTTTGAACGGTGAAGGTGGGAGGAAGAGTAATTGTGAATAAAAAAGTTGGTATGACACTGGGAAAATTGCCTATGACTATGAACGTCCCTCGTATAGTATATATCCATCTATCCATTCTCCAACCCGCTGAATCTGAACACAGGGTCACTGGGTCTGCTGGAGCTAATCCCAGCTAACATAGGGCACAAGGCAGGAACCAATCCTGGGCAGGGTGCCAACCCACCGCAAGACGCACACAAACACACCCACACACCAAGCATACACTAGGGCCAAGTTAGAATTGCCAATCCACCCAACCAGCATGTCTTTGGACTGTGGGAGGAAACCGGAGCACCCGGAGGAAACCCACACAGACACAGGGAGAACATGCAAACTCCACGCAGGGAGGACCCGGGAAGCGAACTCAGGTCCCCAGGTCTCCCAACTGCCAGGCAGAATCACTACCCACTGCGCCACCATGCCACCCTATAGTATATATATATATATAATATATATATATATATATAGTAATAAACAGACAACACGATCAAAAAGGTTTGGGGTTTTCCGGCCCTGTATACTGTACAGATTTTGTAAAATACTTTTTTAAGGTCAGTGATATTTGCATCAGCATACAACAGACAGCGTGCATATGACGAGGAGGAACATTTATGGGATGGGACCAGAAATAGATGCGTAGAATGCTGGGAAGGAACCGAGGTGCTGTATGGTAATCATGACGTCATTTAAGGTGGACCAAGGAAAAATGCGGAAGTGGTAGCGCGTAGAAAGGGAATTTCATGTAGACTACGGCGGTGTTGTTTCTGTCTTTCTGCGAAATCAAAAGAAAGAGAGGTTAGAAACCCGCCTTTGTCCCCTGGCGCGATATTTTATGCTGCTCATTGGGTCTTTACATGGTACCCTATGCGCACATGCGTGACATGACCCCCCCCCCTCAGCCCAGACCCATCGGGTCGGGCGGCCCAAACCGAGAGTTCGTAAACCCGACAGAGAGCATCAGCGTTTGGCCTGTAGATTACCCCGGCGATAAGTGACGGAAAACTTGTAAGGCTGAAGATCCAAGAACCACCTGGTAACCCGTGGGTTCGACTCCTTGTGAACAGCCATCCACTGGAGGGTGGCATGATCTGTCACCAGAATAAACTCACGGCCCAACAGGTAGTACCTCAGATGTGTTACCACCCACTTGATAGCCTAAGCTTCCCGTTCCACCGCTGCATACCTTGTCTCCCGATCCAACAGTTTCCGGCTTAGGTATTGTTCGACACTGTCAATGCTTTGGCTCAGCACGGCGCCTAGACCTGTGTCCGAAGCATCTGTCTAGAGGATAAAAGGGAGAGAAAAGTCAGGGGTTCTCAATATTGGTGCCATTGTCAGGGCCATCTTTAGGTCACTGGATGCTTGTTCTGCTGATTCATCCCATACCACGTATAATGGATCCCTCTTCTTTGTTAAACTTGTCAAGGGTGCGGCTCTCTTGGAGAAATGAGGTACAAACCGGCGGTAGTAACTTGATAACCCCAAGAAAGCTTGCACCAGTCTCTTGGTACTCGGACGGAGCCATTCAAGGATGTGTTTAATTTTTGAGCATTGTGGTCTCACCATTCCTCCCCCCACCAGGTAGCCTAAATATATGGTCTCGTTAAAGCCAAAAAAAATATTTTGGCGGATTAATGCGGAGACCGTCCTTCGCTAGCGTTAGGAAGATGGCGTAAACCCGCAATATATGCTCCTCCCAGGTGCCAGAATAGATGACCACGTCATCCAGGTAGGCGGCACAATAGGACTGATGGGGCTTTAGTACACTATCTACCAGACGTTGGAAGGTTGCTGGTGCCCCATGCAGCCCAAATGGGAGGACCTTATATTGCCAATGCCCACTAGGGGTGCTGAAGGCTGTTTTCTTTTTGGCAGATGCCATTAAGGGAATCTGCCAGTTCGTCATGTCAAGGGTATTCAGGTAATGAGCCGTACCCAAGAGCTCGATGAGCTCGTCCACCCGGGGCATAGGGTTGGCATCAAACTTGAAGACCTGATTAAGACGTCTAAAGTCGTTACAGAACCTCCACAAGCCATCAGGCTTAGAAACAAGGATGATTGGACTGGACCAGGGGCTGTGACTTTCTTCTATGATGTCCATATCCATCATCCGCTGAATTACCAGCTCCACCTCTGCTCGTTTTGCTTCCGGGAGGTGATAGGGCAGTTCCCGAACCACCAACCCCGGGTCGGTAACAACATCGTGTTAAATCAGCGAGGTGTGACTGGGGGTGCCGGGGGGGTTATTGTCTGACCGACCTGGATCCTCATTTGACTGAACTTCCGGGTCAAGGTCCGTTACTAAAAAGTCTTCCCCCTGGTCCCCTTCGTCATCAATAGTCGCCGAGCTGCACGGCATGGGAACCGCGGGAATAGTGCCTTGTCCGTCCATAATCAGATCCAATTTGGCAAGAGGAGTCGGTACTTTTCTTACCACTTTTATTTTCAGACCAGTCTTGTCCTAAAATAACGGGATAGGGCGCTTCGGGCAACACCGCAACCAGTAACCGTCTCGGCTTGCCATTCCATGTTACATAACAGTTAGCGGACCTATATGACTTGGTCTTTCCATGTACACAAGTTACATTCACACGCTGGTTTACCCACTGTCGTGGTAGTACAAAACGGTGAGCAACAATGGTTATGTTACTCCTGGAATCGAACAAAGCCACCACTGAATGCCCATTAACCAATACCACTCCCATATTTGGTACCGCCAGGGAATTAGACAGAGCACAATACCTCTCTCCTTTGGCCCAGCTGCAGTCCATCATTTCCATGTTCTGGGGACAGGCACTTAGAATGTGTCTGACCACCCCGCACTTGAAACAGCGGGGCAGCGTCGGGGTTTTCTCCTTAGGTTTAACCGGAGCTTCCGCAGAGCGACGTGAGGGCTCCAGAGTAGTGACGCACCTCTGTGGGGTCCCGTGAGTGGACCTCTCCGACCCCCTGTCTTGGTTCACTGCCAGTTGGCGCTCTAAGACTTCCAGAAGGCTTTTCATGTCCTTAAAAGGTTGTCGTCGGACCTGCTGAGCAAGATAATCTGGCATTGCATTTACCAGCCCCTCGCAGGACATCTGCTCCACAACCTGCTGAGCCTGGTTTATATCTGGTCTTAGCCAGCGGCCCATTTTGCTCCAGAACTCGAAGGCCTGAGCCCTAGCAGGGAGCTCGGGGTTAAATCACCATTGTCTCCATTCGCTCGCCTGCTGGTCCGACGTGATGCCGTAGTGGCTTAATATTTCTGCCCTCAAGAGGTCATAATCGGTGGCTTCCTCGACCGGGTGGTCGTGATAAGCCCTCTGCGCAATACCCTTCAGGTATGGTGCCAGTATGGATGCCCACTCTGCCCGCGCCCACTGATTCCGGGTACATTCCTCTCGAAAATCGAGAGGTAGGACTCTTCTGATAGGGGCACGATCGGAGGAGGGGGAGGGCGCACGGGCTCCGGTTTTACCGCTTCTGCTGCGGGAAGTCTTGTCTTGGTCTCCGCCAACTCTCGTTGTGTGGCTGCCTGCTCCCGCTGAAGCGCCTGGATTTGGACTGCCATACTCGTCAATACCGTGTTCAAGTCTTGTCCTTCAGTCATCTTCCCGGACAATGTATCCTGCCGACTACACCACTGTAATACACAGACAACACGATCAAAAAGGTTTGGGGTTTTCCGGCCCTGTATACTGTACAGATTTTATAAAATACTTTTTAAAGATCAGTGATATTTGCATCAGCATACAACAGACAGCGTGCATATGACGAGGGGGAACATTTATGGGATTTGACCGGAAATAGATGCGTAGAATGCTGGGAAGGAACCGAGGTGCTGTATGGTAATAATGACGTCACATAAGGTGGACCAGAGGAAAATGCAGAAGTGCTAGCGCGTAGTGAGGGAATTCCGTGTAGACTACGGCTGTGTTGTTTCTGTCTTTCTGCGAAAACAAAAGAAAGAGAGTTAGTACCCCGCCTTTGTCCCCTGGTGCGATATTTTACGCTGCTCATTGGGTCTTTTATGCAGTTCCCTATGTGCGCGTGCGTGACTATATATATATATATATATATATATATATATATATATATATATATACAGTATATATATATATATATATATATATATATATACAGTATATATATATATACGTATATTGTGAGCTGCGAAGCTAATCGTACCCCCAAAAGGTACAGACGCCCCTGGGAAAACCCCTAGGAAACATAGACAGACTACCTTCACATTTCTCCTTTCCCTTCTAGCTGGCTCTGTTGCGTAATGTGCCTCTCGCGCGGTGCTCCGCCTTCTCAAAAAGCCTGCACGGGCTTCTTTCAGTTTGTTAAACTGATGGCTTGCTTCTACTTATATCTCTCTCAGACATTCTCTCCTCCTCGGGAAACTGTCATCTCTGACTTATCATGGAGGAGCATGTTTAAACGTTTGAAAAGAGACAAATGTTTGTTTGCAGTGTTTTGAATAAAGTTCCTTTCCTTTCTACAACCTCCTGTGTCTCTGTGCAAATCTGTGACCCAAGCGTGACAAGTGGTACCAGGAGTGGTTGCACAGATGGATGCACAGTTGGAAGCCGAATACCTTTTTCAAATCGCCCAGAATGTTCCCCTCCCATACGATCCAGAAGATGATTTAGATTCCGAGCTGCGAAGCTAATCGTACCCCCAAAAGATACAGACGCCCCTGGGAAAACCCCTAGGAAACATAGACAGACTACCTTCACATTTATATATATATATATATATATATATATATATATATATATATATATATATATATATATATTGTAAAAACTTGAGGTCTCCGTGACCCCTTGAACCCTTGGATCAGACGTCAGACACCAGATAAAAGTCCAATTATTATTTATTATATAATAATAATGTGCACCAAGCACCCTCCACTCCACAATACTCATATAATTAATCAATACACAATACAATAATCCTCCACACTCCCAGACACTTCGCCACCCTTCCTCCCAGCTCAGCTCCATGTACTGGGCTTCCCAGAGTCCTTTTATACACCCTGACCCGGAGGTGTTCCCATTCAACAGTCCACAGTTCCTTTTCCCTACTGGGTCAGGGTAAACAGTCCTTTTCTTCAACCCGGGAGCACATCGTTTCTTCCTGTCACGTGACCGTGACGTACTCCCGGGTTATAGGGCACATGCGAGCCTACGAGCCCCCCTACAGTGACGCCTGGTGGCCCCCAAGGTATCCAGCAGGGCTGTGTATAAAAACTACATAGTCCATGAGGCCCTGCTGGAACTCGGGGCATGTCCACGCTGCTGGGAGAGCTCCTCCTGGCGGCCTGGGGGTGAGGGCCGGAGAAAGAAGCCGGCAATCAACCACAATATATATATATATATATATATATATATATATATATATATATATATATATATATATATATATAAATATTATATATACATATATATAAATATTATATATATATATCAATGCATATAAAATTAATCTTGATGAAACAAAACAGTCAAGTCAAAAAGGTTTTGCCACCAGTTCACGGTACATTTTAATCATTTCTTTGTAACATTATGTTATTCATCTTTTCTATTTTCCCTAAATGCCAATTTCCATTACACTTCTCACATCTTCATTTTTATTAAATTTATGTTTTTATCTCACTGACTGGTGTTCTCTAACCCTTTACCATGTCCATAAAATGGGTACATGGATTTGTAGTATATAACAAATGATTCAAGTTTATTACAAGACAAAATTAGATTTTTGTATTTTTCTTAACCTGCTCTTCAATGTTGGTTTTGATTTCAGCTTTATTTTCTTTAACTTCTTTAACTTGGATCACTGATTTAATTGGTTATACAATATGAGCTGTATCTTCCAGGAAAAATAAATAAATAAATGCAGTAGAGCTTCCAGATGCTGTAGGTGAATTTCCCCTTAGGATTAATAAAATATCTATCTATCTATCTATCTATCTATCTATCTATCTATCTATCTATCTATCTATCTATCTATCTATCTATCTATCTATCTATCTATCTATCTATCTATCTATCTATCTATCTATCTATCTAGGTCAGTCCCATTGTAGACTTGAAACTAACATCTGGCCATAAAAAGCTGTCAATTGAAGGCATCACAGCTTTAGATTGGTTTATCTCATTACACAATTTAACATTTTACATTAATAATACAGTTGCATAATTAATAGTGTAACACTAGTGTAATGACATAATAGTTATTACATCAATTTTTGAGTGGTTAGCAATGAAGAGATGCATGATACCATTATCCTGCTGTTTTGAGCAATATTGACAGTGATGTAAAACTTTTTCAAAGAATTATAAGGACAAGTTAATAATGTATTTTTTCATGAGTAGAAAGGGGTCAGGAAAAAATAAGTCTCCAAACTTAAAACCATGCAATTAAAATTACAATTTTCAAGTGTACTATAGCTGTTCTTGTGCCAAATGTGTTTTTGCTTTTTCTCTCCAAGATTGAAAAACAACTTACTTATGAAAACCTTACGAAGTGGACCAGTAAGGAGAATTTACATTACACCAAAATGAATTTGTATCTGCCAAGATTCAAGATGGAGGGAACTTACAATCTTAAAAAATATCTGTCAAGTATGGGTATGACGGATGTCTTTCACACCAGTAAATGTGACCTGAGTGGAATATCCAGCTCTCAAGGTTTATACGTGTCAGAGGTGATTCACAAAGCTTTTGTGGATGTGAATGAAGAAGGCACTGTTGCAGCCGCAGCTACTGGTCTAATAGCAAAAGTCTTGTGTTATGTTTTCCCACAAGTGTTTAAAGCTGATCACCCATTCATATTCTTTATTAGGCACAATAAGTCTAATTCCATTCTTTTCTCTGGCAGAGTTTGCTCTCCCTGAACGACTATGTCCACCTTTCTCTAAATGTCTACATTTTTTATCAGTGCTGCAATTCTGGCATAATTAATATTCCACTTTTTAAAGTGCCAGAAACATAATTTATAGTTATACAGGGTTTTATATATAATATTTTCTATTTGCCTAATCTTGTTGAGTCTGTCTGTGTATAACGCATGCTGAAAAAAAACTGATGGACTTTTGGAAATTCCAAATGTGCCTTTTGGTAAATTCTGCTAAAATTCATTCCTATAGCTGTATAATGATAAATGCATATTATGAAAAGAAGGTAACAAAACAAAGACAGAAGTGAAATTATTGACTAATTATTGTACTGCATTTTACATAAAACGAAGATATATAAACATTTCTAAATTTTTAACTAAAGCTGTCCAACTTATTGCAAATATGTTTTCTTGCATTAAAACAATGGAATTCTTCTATTGCATATAAATTCTTGTCTATGTAGTTTTACAGACTTTAAGCCATTTGTCATCATTAGTATGTACTAACTAGTGGACATGTTTGTACTGATGAAAAATAAAATCAGTTACATTATGGTGGAAATGATTTCTATTTTTTATGTTTATGATGTTCTAAGCTTCTGATACTTTGTTGCTCAAATCCCCCACCGCACATTTTTTATATCATAACTATTATGTTTATGTTATGTTTAAAATTATGCCTTTCAAGACTGTTTTTGTGAAAGGTCATGTCAGCCAAACTAAGGTAATCCACAACTGTAAATGACATGAAATACATAAATAGTCAATTGCAAAGGGTAAAAGATCATACTAAAGAAACCTTCTTGTCTCCTTTTGTGCTTGTTTTTATTATCTTTACAAAGCAGCACATATACAGTTACTGTATACACAATATACACATTGAACAACATGTAGAACATTTGTTATTATAACTGTCTGGTAACTTTACAATCTGTATATAGAAACTGTTTTTGAGATTACATTTGTACATTTGAATGGTTCTATTCCATTTGTCAGAAATAAGGATTGAGAAAAGCAAACGTCCAAACTTTCCGATGTCTTTAATATACAGTATCCAATTTCCCTTTCTGAGGCAGTGTGTGTTATGTGTGTCCTGAACAATAATAATCTGTACCATCTGAAATCCTTAGCACTTTACAATCTTAAGCTGTGCACATGCCATAAGCCAGAGTGTTGTGGAGCCACTAAGGGTGGACTAAGGGTGGACTCAACTGCACATTCATAAAAGTTAGTGAGAACACATGGAGAAATGCAAGTTTTATCGGACGTCTAAGGAAGTAAAGGTGTTGGCGAGCCTTCTTAACAATAGCTATACTGTGGTGTCATTTTATACCAGCTATATACTCAGTTTTGATAAAGAGGATACATTCATCCTTCCCTGTGAACCAAATATTGTTCTGAACAGGGTTTTGCGATTTCTGCTTACTATTTTTGCACTTTCGTAGATTTACTAAATTTTAATGCACCCCTTCATATATTATATCTTTATGGCAGTCACGTCTCAATCTTGTTCTTTGTTTTTCTTGAAGGCACTGCTAATTTTTTGTAGATTTACATGGCCATTTGACATGTTCTCTATGACAATAATGTTTATTGCTAGACTTGTTACCAGACATCTCCATAATGCATGACAACATGCACTCCTTATTCGACATTGTGACATGGTGTGTAACTTATCTGTGTATTCAAAAAATAAAACAAATGCAAGTACCATAACTGGGTCAATGGAAACTGCAAACACTTTTTCATTTTTATTTTCACATCCAGGATACTAAAATTTTCTAATACGTATTTTAGTAGAAAGGCACTGTTATCATCTAAAATATATTTTTAAAGCACAGCCTTATAAAAGTAAATTCAACTGATGGTACTTTGACTGATGCACTTTTAATTCATTACCAACCAATACCAAGGATATGAAACATTTCAGCTGATAGATTTGATTAGAACATTGTAATATTCTAGAAAAAGAGCTGCACACTTTAGAAGCCACAATGGTAAATGATTATTTGCTGTGATCTATATATTGTCGTAGGTTTAACACCAGAAAAAGGGAGAATAGAAGTCTGAGATACCCTGTTTGACTTTAGCAGTAGCCATGAGGATGTTTTAAGCAAGGGGGACATCCATTGCCAGACTGGACAAAGTGTAAAAAACCAATGGTATATCTCAGTACCCAGCACAAAACTCCAACTTCACCTTATAATGTCTTTTTTGTTACACAGGAAGTATTTGATTTGGGGAAGCATTGCACTAACAAAACAGAGGTGGAGAACTATATTCATTTTAATAATAGCCAATCTAGATATGAAAGATAAGATGACATAGATGACCATGAAGTCAGAGACTTTGTCACATTATAGAGTGTTCATAATTAAGATTAACGGTGTCTTGTAGTAAAGGGAAGTTGTATAAAGGGCATGTATGGGAGAAAGGAATAGTCTTTACTAACCAAAGTTAGAAATAAAACAGTTGATTTTGTTACCTGAAAGAAAGTAGCAGAATGTAAATAGTTTTGGAATGTGTGGGAGATCACTAGGGGCATCATCCAGGAAGAGTAGAATATCATCTGCATATAAAGATATTTTATAGTGAGAGCCATACAACAAAATTGGGGTGATTAACTAAGGCTATTAATTAGGGTGCAAAGGAAAGATTGAAGAGCAAGAGGAAAAGGGGGTCATCCCTGCCTGGCACCTTTAAGATTTGGAAGGGGCAAGAGATATTTAAATTTGTAAGAACCACATCCATGAGTGACGAATATAAAGTCTTAATTGTACAAGTGAAACTTGTAACAAACCCCATTAAGTGAATTACCTGCTGCAGAAATCCCAATTTCACCAGGTCGAAGGCCTTTTCTGCATCAAGAGTCAAAAGTGGGCCAGATGAGATAAAAAAAGGAGTAGCACCAACTATATAGATAGATAGATAGATAGATAGATAGATAGATAGATAGATAGATAGATAGATAGATAGATAGATAGATAGATAGATAGATGTTATCAGCAGCTTGGCAAGCTCTAATAAAAATACATGACAAAAGAGAGATTGAGAAGCTATGCCAAACAGAAGTACAACAGACCATAAGTTTGTCATTATAAAAGTAGAAGTTAAATAAATTGGAGAAAATATTCATGACAGTGTGACCCAGCAAAGTCACTGAAATTTCAGCCACCATGGTGTTATAATTTATTGTAAAGTCACTAAAAGCATGCCCAGCTTGCTCTCAGAAATTATGAAAATGAATGTGGCCCAATATAACTCATTTGTCCCTTTTGCAATTCCAAAATATAGAAAATGTACTTTATCCAATAACAGATCGATCTTAATGACTGAAGTTAATAAACAATAAACACGTTGTATAATATGAATAAGCAGCAGACTGCAAGCAAATATGTAGTCAGTCTCGCAGTAAGGAGACCTGGGTTCGCTTCCCGGGTCCTCCTTGCGTGGAGTTTGCATGTTTTCCCGTGTCTGTGTGGAATTTCTCCAGGTGCTCAGGTTTCCTCCCACAGTCCAGAGACATGCAGGTTATGTGCATTGGCGATCCCAAGTTGTCCCTAGTGTGTGCTTGTTATGTGGGCGTGTGTGTGTGTGCCCTGAGGTAGGCTGCCACCCTGCCCGGGGTTTGTTCTGCCTTGCGCCCTGTGTTGTCTGGGATTGGCTCCAGCAGACTGCCGTGACCCTGTGTTAGGATATAGCAGGTTGGACAATGACTGACTGTGTCGAATCCATCTGTTTCATTTGCACAATTTGTTAAACGTTACTCATAGAACAAAAGTTCTTAAAAGTGAACTACAAGTAAGGAACAATAAACCATTGTGTATACAGTTTAAAACGTACTAGAGTATGGAATTACAGGAGAAAACTGGAGCAGAAGTTGCAGAATAACAGCATGAAGGAAGTGTGGGATGGGATGAAGATCATCACAGGCTGCAGCTCGAAGCGGGGTGCCACCATCGAGAGAGATGTGGAGAGAGCAAACCAGATGAACAACTTCTTTAACAGGTTTGACCACCCTAACCCACTCTCACTCTCACCTCAGAGTACTGCACCCTCCACCCATCCTTCTGCTGATACCAGCAAAGGACAGAGTTTCCCCCAACCCACAATTACAGCAGCCCAAGTAAGCAGAGAGCTGAGGAGACTTTGTGCCAGCAAAGGAGCGGGTCCAGATGGAATATCGCCACGACTGCTGAAAGCCTGTGCGTTGGAGCTGGGGAGTCCTCTATTGCGCATCTTCAACCTGAGCCTGGAACAGGGGAGAGTCCCGAGGCTTTGGAAAACATCTTGCATCACCCCAGTCCCAAAGGTATCACGTCCTAGTGAGCTGAATGACTTCAGGCCTGTCGCTCTGACATCGCATGTGATGAAAACCATGGAGCGGCTGCTGCTTCACCACCTAAGGCAACAGGTCTGCCACGCCCTTGACCCTCTGCAGTTCGCATTCCAGGAGAAGGTGGGAGCGGAGGATGCCACCATCTACATGCTACACCGATCCCTCTCTCACTTGGACAGAGGCAGTGGTGCTGTAAGAATTATGTTTATGGACTTCTCTAGTGCATTCAACACCATCCAACCTCTACGTTACCATTATCAAAGTTATTGTATGTCTGTATACCTGCATTGTTATCACTCTTTAATTTAATATTTTCTTTATCAGTATGCTACTGCTGGAGTATGTGAATTTCCCCTAGGGATTAATTAAGTATCTATCTATCTATCTATCTATCTATCTATCTATCTATCTATCTATCTATCTATCTATCTATCTATCTATCTATCTATCTATCTATCTATCTATCTATCTATATCTAATGATTACCCACTGTCACCCGTTCCTTTTCGACTGATCCGCCCTGTGCTCTCTCCTGTTGTCTCTCACGCCCGAGTACGCTGGCCACGCCCGGCTGTATGGCACAAAGCCACCGGTGACTGACGTCTTACCATGGCAGTGCCAAGCGCACGGATGTTGCCAGAAACTTTTCTGAGATGTTTCTTTCGGAACATTAGTTTTCATGGGCGATTCTAAAACGTGATTTAGATAGGAGAAATACGTCGGAAGGGGAGAGTATAAGCCTACAAGGCACATCAATGTAGCAGACAGGGATGTTGCTGTGCAAAGTTATTAAAGTAAGGTAACACAAGAATGTGGGGGATGAAGCAGTAAACTTTCTACAGTTAAAAAACGTAATTGCTGCGTAGTACAAGAGCCTGAACGCCGTATTAATTTACGATACGGAGGCTATACCTGATTTGCTGTTCATATTTAAAGACTGCGTTGAAAAGAGCAGCCCTCAAGCAAAGCAATGTGGGATGAGTACTCTGAATTTGGGAATTCTAAGGAACTAATTAGGCTTGTTTTTTTACCTCTTCCTCTGAAACTATTATTCTCATTAAAGTATGACTTCATGTTTTAAGAACTTTATGTTAATGTCCGTTACTCTAGGTAAAGTATTTCACAATGCATGAACAATGTAGGTTCCCAGAATTTTAAAATATTGTTAAGTTTGCATTGCGTGTTACCACAGTACTATATAAAATAATTTTATGCCTGAGATCCCTGTGGGGTTGCTGATTTATAGCACGTCCTCGCTAAGGAAATGCTTATAGATTTATACTGTATGTATAACACAACGTATTCTCAAAGCAGCTTAATCCATGTCAGAATCACAAAGCTGCTGGTGCCTGCCCTGGCAATACAGAGCACACTCATGCACACATCAACATTCTCGTTGAGCCATTTTACAATCGCCAGTTATTCTGTTTTAAGGTCTTCGCCTTAAGTCAGTTCTTCTCAGTTCAGTGGTAATTTTCAATGATTAGGTTTATGACTTTAGGTCAAGGAGACTTTATTGAACGCCGGAGACTTTATTGAATGGGGCCGCCGGCGATTCGCCACGTCTATAAAGACAGCGGCACAAAGACAGCTCCGTATCTGCTCTGCCGCGTCTGGTAAACAGTAAACCAATGGCAAAGCATCGGTTGTCATCTGCAGGATAAGAGTTGCCTCGCACAGTGTTTAATATTTAACACATGACTTTGATCTGCTCTTTCTCACACTATCCTCTTCTCCAGACCGCGTCTGCCGAGTCTTCTCAGAATCGGAATCAGAGTCAGAATATCTTAATTTTCATTGTAACAAATACAACGAAATTAGATGCAGCCCCTGTGGTGTCAGTATATATATATTGTGAAATGATCGTGGAGACTTCAATGAACTTCAATTACCTTTTAATAGCAGACTGCAACACATTACAACACATGCACTTGACTGTGAACCAAAAGCAGGTAACAACATGTTCTTCCCTTTTTATACTTGCCCCACCTTCAGTCCATCCTTTAATTCCTTTCCTCGAAGTTGCTGTAAAACACTTGGTGAATACATTGTGTTCCTTTTAATTACTATATATGACATCTTCCCCTTTTTTCTTTTCTTAACACCTTAACACTAGTGAACAGTTAATAGTGTATATCTATAGCTTATCCTAAGTGTACTACTGTATTACTTTTTCCACATTCAAAATCAACCATTTACAACAAAGTGAATACCTGTTTCTCCCATCACTCCACCCCATGAAAAAAAAATTACACATCAGCCTATAAGTCGAGTCTGTTGACTGGTTTGCCCACACGTCCTGATCTGGACACGATTTGTCAAGAAAGAGGAGTTACGGGTGAATCTTCACTCTGACTGACACAAACTGACTCTGACCCCGTGGTTTCATGTTGGTGGGCGTCATACTCTGTACTGACATTCGTCTCTTTTAGTACTGGTTCAGGTTGGAGATGACGGCGGTTCCGATAGTTGTGCTCCTTGCTGTGTATTAATGACAAAAGATATTGGAGTGATGCTTTCACACAGAAAGGACTGCTGGTGTAGACCACGACTTTTCATTATCCAACTTGGAGAGTACAACATCACCTGGTTGCAGGGCAGGTAAGGGTTTTGCGCTATGGCGGCGGTTGTAATAATACACTTGTTTCACCTTTTCCTTCCTGTCCTTGTCTCTCACAGCTGTCATATCTGGCCATTTTGGTGTTTAAGTTTTCTTCTAGCATGGGCAAGGTGGTTATTTTCCTTCCCATTAACAGTTCGGCTGGGCTAAATCCTGTGGTTGAGCATGGAGTGGACCGATAGCTCATCAGAGCTACTACAGGATCTTGTTGTTTCAGAATTTTCTTTGCTATTTGTACAGCTCTTTCCACATGTCAGTTTCCTTGTGGATGATGCTGGCTGGACGTATAGTGTCTAAAATCAAACATTTTGGCAAATTCTTGAAATTCCATGCTGAAATACTGTGGTCCATTATTGCTTACCACATCATCAGGAATCCTGAATCTGGCAAAAACTGCTTTCAGTTTCTGGATGACATGCACACTTGTCGTTGAAGGCAAGTGTAGTATTTCCAAAAATCTGAAGTAGTAATCTGAAATTATCAAATAGTTGTAGCGTTCGTGCTCACATAGGTCCATAGCAACTCTTTTCCAAGGTCACTCTAAAAGTGGTATGGAAATGAGAGGTTCTGTTTTCTGAGTTCTTCTCAATTCTCGGCACACTTGACATAATGTCACAAGTTTATTAATTTTTTTAGATAGTCCATGCCACCATACTAATGATTGTGCTCTGACCCTACATTTTCTCAGGCCCTGGTGCACTTCATGAATTTTCTGGAAAATTTCAGCTCTCATAATCCTCTGCACCACAATCCTGCTCCCTCATAGGACAAGTCCATCATATTCCAACAGTTATGATTTCA